>NW_015112785.1:9532-65155 GCF_001443285.1 Poecilia latipinna | reverse complement strand
CGTGATTAACCGCTGCTAGCTTACATTCAACGATGAGGGCGATTACTTTCCCCAATAGAACCAGATTGGATTTTATTAAAACTGATTATCTTAATAAATGAGTTGAGAATTGCATGTTGTATTTTCTTGTCTGTGGGTTGTAATTCATTTCAATTTAATCTGAAACATTTGGGAAAGAAAAAGAAAGTAAAGTTCAAAAGGTTCTGTATGTGCCGTTTCATGTTGTGATGAAATAGGACAGATTAATCTGATCAAAATTAATAATCTTATCGTAGATGTTATTCATGGAGTCACTTTGCCACATTTCTGTACTGTAAATTATGAGTGTATGATAGAAAAATCATTGGAAGTCATCAGTCGCCAACCTTGTTACAAGATCTATGACATAGCTCCCGAAACAACAACTGTGTGGAATATTATATAGATGTAATCTGAATCTCCCTGTTTTCTTGACAAAATCGCTGCCACAGAAATGAAGAAAAGATATGTAGAAAAAAATAATTTTGGTGCCATATCTTTGAAAGCCTCCCCTCCTCATGATATCCCACGGTGACACAGGTCACTTTGACATGGACAAGTTAAATTCCCTCTAGTTTGTGTCAAACCCGGGCCGATGGAGGCCATGGGGGCTTGGCAGAAAACAAGGAGAGCATCTGTAAACACCAAATCACACGGCCTGGAGTCAACATGCCTCTGTTGAATGTCAGAGAGCCGTGGTTTAAATTCAAGCTGAATTAGCCCACCGATGTTCCTCCAGCTACGGCTTTTGACAGCAGCCGATCTAAACGCAGTTTGTTTTGAGTTCAAACGCGTCGCTCCGCTCGAGACAAACCGCCGAGCTAAAAACCTGCGCAGTCATGGATGCCGTCTTTGTGATGCAAATCCTCAATGGTCTCTGAAGGCTTAATGGGTTGAATGTCTGACGCACGAGGAACAAATGTGTTGGCTCACACACACACACACACACACACAAAACACACACACGCACGCACAACTCAATTTAAACACCACACACACACACTGAGCAGAGCAGAGCGGCTGTGAGGAGGCCAGATCTGAGCCGGGCCGCGGTGAGGTCTCTGAACTGGGACTGGGTGGAGGTCACGACCCCGGCAGATTGGACAACCAGTGTTGGTGTGAGACTTGAGCGCTTCTTTCAGCCGAGCCGGCCCTCACACTGCGGCAGGTGGGAGGCAGCCAGTGGTTTCCCTTTTACAATTGTTAAAGCAACAACGGCTGACAGTGTTTATGCTTCTACAACCCACCAGGACTGATGCACTGGTAAGTGTTTGGTCCACTTTGCATGAAAATGTTTGACGTTGTTACCATGGTGCCTATAGAGTTGCTGGAATTAGTCTCTAAATAACCTCATCGACACAATACTGTTGACAACCAAACACTTATTTGAGATTAATATAATGCAGAGCCACTTTTTGTGCTACTAGTGCAGTAATAAACATGATGCATTAGCATTTTGTTTGTCACAAACGGTGACATTTTTCTGTCCCAATCAATGGTCTGTGCTGTGAGACACAAGTAGCGTCACCCGAATCGTACCGCATCATCGTCCCACAACTGAAGGAGCATCGTCTTCACAAGACTGTCATAGAAAAACAGAGAGTCTTCAGTCAGAGGCTTCTTTAAAACTGCTGTAACACAGACCTCTACAGAAGGCCATCACCATCCATAACAACTCTGAAAAACCTTGAATGATTTGAGTTACAACATTTAGTTTCCCTTTGGGATCAATAAAGTTCACTGACAACAGAAAGCAGATGATTCAACACAAAAAACTCAGTTAATTTGTTATAAGTACTCAAATTAAGTTTATCCAATTACATATATTATGTTCTCATGTTAAACATGATTTATTTAAATTAAGACAAATTAGTTAAAAAATTAACTTTTTTTTAAAGTGGGAGTTCTATTATTATTAGTGAATTTTTGAATTGAATTGAATTGATCTGAATTGAATTGTGCAACACAAATTGGTTTCATGGGCCGCAGTCACAACAGAAACATGCAAAATGGCGCATCAAACCAGTCTGTGCAGTGATTCTCAGAAGAAATTAAATATATGGAATCAAAATACACAAATCTAAAGAATGGCCTAAGACTTTTGCACAGTCCAGAAGGTCTAAATCCACTGTATTCCTGTGGGTTAAAACACCCAGTGACCGTCTCTTCATGCCAAGCTGTTTGACGTCTCAGATCCCCATTTGGTCAAATTGCTCCTCTTTTCTCCATCGACCTCTTCAGAGGGAGTTTTGTCACATTCCTTTGCCCTCTTCTAGTGTTACCAGTCATTTACTTCACCCATCTTTAGGTCACGACCAGCTTTTTGTTTTCAGAGCATTAGAGCCTGTTCCCACTGTCAGCGCCCGACTGGATCTACAAGAAGTCAGCAGTCGCTCCGTATCCAGGAGCGAACGTGTGAGTCCAACCCGACCGGCTCTTCAAACAGAAGCAAACATCTACAGATGGACCCAACACTCAGGTCACACATGAAAGTATTTACTGGCATACCATCTCTTCAGCTGCTGCGTTTCCATGATTTAGTAGATGTTCATTTCTCACACAGTATATTTCATTACATGAAATGTCATATTTTGGCAGCGGACTGCGAACGCAGCACAGTGTCGAGTGTTGAAAACGAGCTTAGCAACCTCCAAGAATCAGAGTTATGTTAGACGCATCACGTATTTTTCACTTCTGGTTCTTGTCCATAAAAAAAAAAAAAAAAAAAAAGGGACAATGAGTAATTAGGTAGAACCAAGCAAGATGTTGTGCTTTTTGGCAAAAGTCACGAAGGTTAGATTTCCCACTTATATGCTCATTTTTAGTTGCTTGGCTGGAGCGTAAGACAGATTGCATTTTAATTATTGCTGCTCTTTTTTTTTTAAAGAGAACAAAAGGACATAATTAGAGGAAAGAAAACATTTTTGAAAGTAAAATTTATGCTTTTGTCTTCTGCGACCTTTTCTGTACCTTCACTTTGTACTTTTGTGATTATATCCAAAAAAAGAAGTGCTGCTTTTTCAGTGCACTGCAAACTTATCCATAACCCTAGGATTTCTCCAGGTTGATAGTTAAATTATGCTTTTTAAAAAAAGTTTTACAATTTACAAATAACACTCTGAAGATGTGGTTAAATGTAAAAAAAAAAAAAAAAAAGCACAGATGACAACAACCCTAAGCATATAGCTGTAGCTGCAACAGATTTAGACAAAAGAATATTCAAGGCAAACTCCTTAGGAAGGAAAGTACACAGTAAGAGGCAAGACAAGATGTTGCAAAAACAAAACAAAGAAAAAGTCTTTGAAATGAAGAAAAACATGTGCGAGCTTGTCTGTAAGATAGATCGGTGAAGCCACGCATTGTACGGTCTTCAAGTATTGCAAAAAAAAAAAAGACGACATGAAAGAACGCAAACGTCTGCAGCACTTTGGGTTTCTTGCAGAGAAGCGATATTGCAACGATGAACTGTCCAGGAGATCAGCATGCAGAGACAGCGAGCAGACGCCGCGTGAACGTCGCTCCGTCCTCCACTCTGCTCTCCGCTCCGGCGTTGATTTGCAGAAAAAAGTTTCCAAAAGGATATTACTAATGTCATCACAAATTACTTCACTCCATTCATCATCCTTCTTATACGTCCTGGATGGTTAACGTTCTCCACTGCACCGACTTCTCGTATATTTTCCATCGCACGCGTCAGAAATGGGTACTATTTTCTCTCAAGTCCCCTTCGCACCAGGCCAGGGTCCAATGTAAATGCAAAGCCTTTCTTGCCAATAAGTCAGGGAAAAGCATGACATTTATAAGTAAGAGGAGAGAGAGCATGCAGCAGCTCATGAAGGTTGTAGTAGCAATTCTGGTGTGATGAACGTAAAGTATTTAATAAAAAAAACTGATTTTGCAAAGAATTTCGTGTTTTTTTTTTGGTTTTGTATGTGTCCCTGCAGGGCATGAGGATTGATTTCTGTTGTTTCAATTTTAAAAAGTGAGGACTTATTAGATGTAAACCTCTGATATTTTTGTCTTTTCGAACTTTGGTTTTGGTGAGTAGAGAAAAAAAAAATCTTCAAATATCTCGTATCTTGAAACTTGCATCCTTGTCTGCCTCATCTAGAAACATAAGTTCAATATGAAATAAACGCTCTAAACTCAAACATCTGTCTCAACATATTCTCCTTTAATACTTTGTGAAATGATGGGATTGTTTGTTAATAACTGTTTCAAAACTACACACGTAACAGAATATATCATGAATGAAAAGGTGGATCATTAACCAGTGAATGTTTTGTACATGTAGACGGCAGAAAGAACATGTGAGAAATTAAGAGAAATAGAGGTTTTATGTCACGTATATAAAGATTTCTGACCTGCCGGCGTAAATATTTCACGTTAAATTTTCCAGCGCTGCAGCCTTATCTAATGCACAGACTATTTTTACATAAAGCGTTGGGTTTCTTGTGGAGGCTAAGAAGTCTTTCTGATCGTTGCGTGCGCTCAGCTGTGGCCCATTAAATGCCCTCATAGGTCCGTAACTCTCAGCATCGCCAATTTATGACCTGCCTGTGAGAACATGACAGCACTTTCTACCTCCTCCTCCTCCTGCTGCTGCTGCTCTGCCTCCGTGGTGAGCGGGACAACTGGAGGCGAGCTTAACCGGCTCATTGAAGCCGCATTGAGAGGTTTTCCAGGCGCAGGAGACTAAATGCAACGCGACTAATCGAAGGCTTCTCAGCGCGGCGGCGCAGGCTGGCTGTCGATTTTTGACTTGATCGTTGCACTAGATAAAAGCAACTTTCTGAAACAGAAGAGGTAGGGTCAAGGGTCACAAAGCCGACTAGGCCTCTGTCAGTAAAGTGCAAAAAATGTTTGAGCTTCTTCACGGATCCTCATGCTGAAGTTCAAAGTGTTTTATTAGAATTTGTTTTTTTTTTTTTTTAGAAATGTCAACAAAAATCATTGCTTTTATGTAAACTGGGAGAAAATAACATGATTTTCTCTTTCTTTTCCCACATACGTCAGATGTCTAATGGACCAGGTGTCAACCCGTTTCACTTTGATGTCCCGAAATAAAAAGCAATCGGCTTCGGGAGTCGTCTAATCAGGAGCCAAAGTTCACCCCGGTGTAAATTAAAACTTTAAATCAGGATTATTTTCTGATTTTCAGTGACAGTAAATTTTGGAAAACACAATTTGTTCATTACTTTTAGTTGCTCTGTCTTGTAAAACCTCCCCAAAAAAACCAGTTGAACCAATAAGTTTACGTACAGCGAATCAAAAAGCTCCTTTTTTTCCCCTCACTGTCTGAAGTTAAATCAGACCAAACTTGTCTTGCTTTAGGTTAGTTACAATTACCATTATTTCTATTTTATAAATACCACAATAATAAAAGAAAGAAATATGTCAGATTTATTTATTTAAGTCTTCAAAAACAGAAGTTTAAACACATTTCCTCAGTATTTGGTAGCATTACGTTCCATTTATAGCCTATTATTGTAAGGAAACATGGTTCTGAATCAGAATGAAATTAAATAAAAATAAAGAATAGCACGACATCCTCAGAAAATATTATTCAATTAAATGAAACGGCGTGTTAGATTTGAGCGTTTTTGTTATTATTTTTTTTTACTTCAAAATGGATAAAAAAAAAAAATACTAAGAGAAAATCTGTTATATATTAAGATCCTGGAACTTCACCGGCCTTTATTGGTTAATAACTTGGAAAAAAAACAGAAGGGAAGAAGGAAAAGAGGAAAATGGCGCCGGAGCAGAAATCAAACTGTGTTCCTGCTTCTACCACTGGAGCCGTGGGACTTTCTAACTTTATGAAATACACCGTTCGCTTCCCAAAGAATCTGCGTTTATGTACTGATGACATCCTGCGGAGGATCGATATTCATCCTTACTCTGACAGTCGGTGCAGAAGTTCCCACGCTAACGAGCCTGCTGATCGAACAGCAGGGTGTAATAACAGCGTGTAATAAATCTCTTTGTGCTTTTAGCCGACGTAGCTTCGTTTAAACTAAGTGAGAGCACTTGCATAATGCCGCGCGGAGCCTTTTACCGCCTGCCATGTCAGCAAAGAATCAAGTCATAAATCCAGCTGAACTGTCCAATTCCAATGTCCCAAAACCAATATATTTTTTAAAGTATGCATCATTCTGCATTCCTCCAACCCATTAGGTTCGGTTCTCTGGATTAAAAGGTTAAGCTCTGGAAAGTGTGAAATATAAACCCTCTTAAAAAAAAGAGAGACTCAGAAATAACTCATAAACGAATGCTAAAAGATTTCCCGTGAACGTTTGTTTGATGCCATTTTCCGACTTTCTGCATTTGGAGAACTTCCAACATCTCAACATGTTGCAGCTTTAATGAGCAGAACTTTGAATTTTCATCCAGACGTCTGCCTTTTCCTGTGATTTTTGTCTGCTCTAGTTCTGGACGGAAAGAAGCGCACTGCGAGTCCACGGGAAACGTATGTTAGGTTGATATTCCAGTGTAAATCCTTGGACTTACACTGGAACGAGTGTTGAAAGTTAAAGAAATCTTGACAAAACCTCTTCAAACACCTACAGATATGTGGCTTCTGTTCTCAGTGTTTCTGTAGTTTTTATCTGTTATCTTCAGTGTTTTCTCCCACTCTTGCAATAAAAAAAAAATCAAAGACTGAACTCTGGCAACATCAGCTGGCAAATAAAGGACCAGACACATCCACCTAAAGCACATGTGCCAGCATTTGGTCCATCGTGTTTCCCTCTGGGTTCCAGAGTATTATGTTATCAATCAAATTAATGCAGTTTTTATCTGTTTACTGCCAAATTATATCAATCAGTCCCTCCAGTTTCTTCAGAATTACCGTGGAAATTCATGTAAAATCAACAAATCACACACTTTTTTTGCGCTAATACATAATTGGGAGTTTATTGCAGATTTTTCTCAAAAAACTGTCAAAGATGTTCTTAATTGTACCAAACAGCTTCCTCGGCTTTAATCGCTGTAAGTTTATAGTCTTATATGATTTATACAAAGAGTAATAAAAAGTCATAAATAAGTGCAAAATGTCGCAGATATTTCCGAATTCCGAACACTCTGGTGTTTATTGGAAAAAAACTCACAAAAAGAATCACGAAATCCTGTAGGAAGCGGAAAGATGTTCAATAATATTATTTAATTAGAAGAATTCACTGATATTTTAATAGTTTGCGAACAGGGTTTATCAATACACACTGGCGCAACCGGCCCTTTAAGAGCCTTCATGATCTTGATTTGGCCCAAAACGAAAATGAGTTCGACGCCCCCTGACCTAAAGGCCGTTGCAGCTCCGCCACCCAGATTGATCTTTCCTTTCAAATCGATGTGTAGGGACTTAAATTACTCCTGGTCGATCAGCAGATGTTAACACTTTTAATGAAGGACCGAGCGTATCGATCTGCCGCTCATGTGTGCGCGCGGCCTTTAAAGATCTCCTTCTCTTGTGCGTGTGTGACTGATGGACGTGTGAATGTGAGCGGACGAGGCTCGAGTGGGAAAGATACAAACACATCACACAGTTAAACACATCCTCCTCACTCGCCTCCCTTTGTATACGTAACCCCCCGTCTTGAAAGATGCCGACAGTCTGGTCGAGGTGTAAGGTCTCAGCAAACTGTTTGAAGTGTGTGTAGGGTGTGTGTGTGTGTGTGGGGGGGGAGCTGTCCAGCTTGGTTATTGTCTGCTGTGACACACTCACACACATATTCAGGCGGTGACCTCCAGAGTCAGGCACCGGTCCATAGACGCTGCTGAATAGAGGAGCAGATGGTCCAGAGGTGAAAACTGGATCAACTGTGTGTGTGTGTGTGTGTGTGTGGATGTGCACTGTGTGTTTTAGCTCAGGCTTTTAAGGTTTTCCCTGATTGTGCCTCCTAATCTCTGCTGAACTAGTCTTGTTATCTCTGAATCTCTCCATTCAGAAAAAAACACTTAAACCTGAATCCCCACAGCCACTCCCCACACACACCCACACACCCACACAAACACACACACACACACATTGGAGGTGAGTGTGCCTGAGTGACGTGTGTCTCGCTGAATTCCCAACAGTGTAAGGTGACTACCTCCCTTTATGTTTGCATAACTTGTCACTTTGGTGGCATTCGATTGAAGAGATTGTCTAAACAAAGAGGCAGCTCACAGCTAATCATCAGAAATCTGCAGCGACGAAACCCAGAGGACTCTGGGCAGTACGGACATAAAGTTTCATCACGATATTCTGTGGTACTGTTGTGATAACGATAAAAATGACAATAACAACTATTTATTACTTATTTTCTTCAGTTAGTGTATGACTGACTCCATAAAAACACCAATCAGCCCCACAAACACACTAGTCACTTTAAGAAGTGTGATTGATTTGTATCAAAGAACTGCACACAGTAATTGTATTTAATCATATTGTTAAATTTATTGATATGATATTGATATTCTCATTGAACAAACAGCAGCGAAAAAGCTAAAGCTAACAATCCCAACAATGCAGACAGTTTCTGTAGATTTTAAACAAACTGGAATTTATCGTGACAAATCAAAGCTCTTATCGTGATAAGAAATGTATCACGATAAATAACAAACGATACGATAAATTCCCACCCCCACTACAGCCTCACGGTTTATCGGTTTGTTTCTTATAAATCAGATGGATTAGCATAAAACGCTGCTCAGACCTGCGTCTCCAAACCCTTTCAAACATTTCCTCAGCGTCGCCCGTCGACAAGGACATGTGGACCTTTTCCGTCTTGCACTCAGCAGCTTCTGTAAATAGATCCACAAACCAAGTTTCCACTAGATTTGTGACTGATGAGCCCCAGGGTGCAGAGCTATGCTTCAGATGATAATGCTCCTAAAATAGTGACCGGCACTGACCTTGGAGCCGCCTATTGGTACAAATTTTCCATGGCTTTGGCAAACCTCAGGGGAAATTTGTGTTCCCAGTTAACATGATTAAGTCCTCTCTGAGTTTCTGGGAATAAAATGACGGATTACGATGTGAATATCATTTGTGATTGAAGGAAAAAAGTTAAAAATAGAGCAGGACTCAAGGTTATATGTCTTAAACCTGAATAATAGGGCGTCCCGTCCTCACAGGGGTCGCAGTGTGTAAAATCTGAAATTATGCAGAAATGTAACAAACTTCTTGAGATCCTGAGGACAGAGGACTAACCCAGATTTTAAGATCAAGGATTTAACCTTAAGGACGCTTCGTGCTGCTTCCCAAACATTTGACATTTTCTCCATGTTTTATTCAAGAATTTCATTGAGCAAGAAAGTTTAAGCAGGTTTCTAACGTAAATTTCATTGTAATCTAAATAAATGCCACAAAATATTGTGTTGAAATTACAAGTCTGTATCGCCCAATCTTATTTCTGCCCAATATGTTTCTAATCAGCTGAATGTGTCTAAAAGGAGCTAATTGGTCTTTATTCAGTCATCAGACTCACAGTGTGCAGTAACAAGTGGGGGTGGGGGAGAACTGCTTCACAGCCTTCTGGTTACTTCAGCACTTTATGTCTCTGTGCAAAGATTTTAAGACATATTTATAGTAGCATGGAAAATTTTGTATTTGATCCATGAAATTTTGTTCCACTTTAATTCACCTAAACTGGAATTAAATTTTATTGAAGTAAAATAAAATAAAAGTGTTTTAAAAGAAGAGAAACATCACCAAAGACGTCAGTGGTAACAGCTAAACTTTACAAGCTCCCGCAGACATGTTGTCTGAAAACGTGGGACTCAGAATGAAAATCAGGTGATATTGAAGAAACTGATACAAAAAGATCAGATCTGCAAAAAAATAAAATGAAAAGAAATTGTTTAAAAATCATCATCATCACTGCCTGTTCAAAATATTTAGTTCATGAGTCAAACTCACGCTATTTTAAACTTCTGTGTGTTTGATGGTTAGACCTTTCATAGAGGTGAATGTGCAATTTATTTACTGCATTTCTGTAAGACTGGCTTTTTTCTGTTTGTAGCCAACCAGAAGTTTTGATGAGATTCTTGACTACTTATTGGGATTATCATTGGCAAAAAGAGGAAACTTGAGCAGAGAGGAGAGAAAACACCTGGTTTTATTTACACATCTTCAACTGAATCAACAGGATCGTCCATCTGTTGACGGCTCAAATCACTTCAGTGGATCTGAGGTCACTGAAGTTTGACATGGAAGAAGAAGAACGAAGGACTTGCTTTGTTTGTGTTTGTATATAAGTGTTTCATTTTGTTCTTGTCTCTAATATTAAAAAAAATCATCTCTCGCTGTATGAAAATAAACAGAGAATGAGGCGCAAATACAACATTTGGCAAGAACACCAAATATCTGGAAAAATCCAGGCGCGTTGAAGAGTTCCCTCCGGAAAACACTCGACGTGACTTCCTCTGACGTCGGGAAGCATCCAGAAGTGTCCAGGTTCACCTCTGAGACAGAGAGACGAGGAGCCGATGTGTGGGGTTTGTTTGTGTGCTGAAACGTGTGCCTACGTGCCGATTCCTGTGTACACAACCTGCGTATCGGAGAATCTGGGAGACATTATCGCCGCCCAGCCATGCACACAACCGGGAGGCGCTTAACCGTGCAAGACAACCACCGCGGGGTTCACGAGGTCACCGCATCAGCCGCAGCAAGCAGCAGGAAACAAAAAAAAAAGAAAGGGTGTCGAAGGTTAACGTGGGAACTGGTGGCGTTGAAGACGGCACTTAGGCAGACGTAATGGAAAGAGAAAATAGCCGGATTACACGGTTCAGCTGAAGGCATGTTTGTACTGCAGGCGTCAAACTATTTCAGCTCGTCTTTTTGTGTCCGTCACTTTTTACCCTCACAAAAAAAAGACCTGCTTTAAAAAAAATAATAAATATTGCGAAAACCAAAAAGATGAGAAGGAGTTTTAAATTACGACACAACGACTTCCAAACCCATCAAACCGATGGACAATTTGAAATGTTTATAAGATTGTAAAGCGAGGACTCCATCCTAAATTATTACAACTTGCATATTGTTGGGGGGGTAGTGGGGGAAGCAATGGTGAAATGTTTCCTTGCTTCTTTTCTGAAGGAGAATTTTACTTTCTCGTCTCTACGTGGGAAGATCCCGCATGGAGGAATAAAAGAAAAAATTCATTTTAAAAACGCAGCGGGTTACCGGTCTGCGCTGCACGTAGGCAGCCGCGGCGCCATGGAGGCGTATGAGGGTTCGGCCTTTCCTTTAAAAACAGAGAGAGAGAGAGCAGCACGTGCCACTCCAGAACCTGTTTATGTAGTTCAGTATCACTTCAGGCATCAGACACTTTTTCAAAACATCTCTGTGTTTACAAAAAACGCCGGCTAGACAGTTTATCTAATCTCTAAACCTCGTTAAAAACAGTGGAATAAAAAAAATACCTGAATTTATGTAATTATCCTCAACCATGAATAAACTGTACAAAAAAAACTGTAAATACAGAAGACATGACAAAGTAAGGAAAAAAAACCACAATCCTTTTAAATCTCAAGAGTATTTCTTTATTTCTATTGATTTATCACGTTTCGTCATGCGACACACTCTAAATACTTTTTAAGCGCAAGCTGGAGAAAATAAAAGTGTTGATATCTCACAAAAACTGGAAAATATGACCGGCTCCCTGATGTGAACAAGGAACGTCTAGTTTTGTTTACAGAAGGAGTAACAGAGCATGTAGGAGAAGATACGGGAAACGCTCCAGAAGAGCACTTCTATTCTCAGAGTGATGAGTCAATTTCTGCAGAACTCTTTATATTTAGAGGAAGAGGAAAATAAATCTTTACTACTTGTTTTGTTTATTTTAACCCAAAATTATTCATATCTCTGGCAGATTTAGCTTTACCTACATATTTCTGTGAAGGGAGCTAAAAATTAGGGTGATGGCGAGGAGGCCTTCCAATCTGAAAGACATAAATCGTCAAAATCCCTTTTGGAAAAATGGATCAGTTACGACAAGCGGTGGATTACTGTGATGTCAGTAAAGGTTTTGTCATCAATGGGAAAGGATTGGAATAATTTTCTACATGCTCGTTCTTAAATTTTTCTCCTTTAACATAGTTTTATCGTCTTCTTCCTGTCAGAAACAAGCAATTTAGTTAAACGAAAACGATTTTAAATGTAGTAAATTAGCATTTGGGCTTAGTTGTAAATAATTTATGGTGTCAGTGATGTTAAATGAAGGCCCCCCCTCACATACTTCAACCAAAATGACAAAACAGGCTCTTACTGACGACGATGTGTGGTGAAAACTGTCATTTTGCTGGCGGAGAAGCACAAGCCTTTCTCAGCTCCAACTGCCTGAATATGGAGCCACATTAATGTTTGTGCTTGAGCAAGAGACGCTGAACGTTTACGAGCCAAACTAAGATGTTAAAGTCCGTGCTGTTGTGTCCTTTTCAACACGAGCAAACAAAGCCACACCACAAGAAAAATCCGTTGAAAATGGAGACAAACCAGAGTCTGCAGACGCCCAGCAGACGTAAGAATCGGCGGTATGGGATCATTCGTCGTTAGTCGACTGAAGCGACGGCAGAGAACGAAAGGAAAAAACCCAAACAAGCAAAAGCTTCTTCTACGTTTGATACGTTCAGATTTGATTGCTTGAAATAAGATCATCCAAATGTAAGTAAAAGCTGCAGAAAAACAAGAACGGCACTCAGTTTGTGGTCTGCTATACATCTCTTTTTTAATTTTTAACATTTTACTGTTGATCTCATTCCAGCTTTTGAGTCGAACATTTTCTTAGGCACAATTTATACTAAGGAATATGAGAAAAGCCATCAGGAAACCTTCTAACATATACTGTTTTTTCCCTCTTTTACTTTTTAATGAATTATCATTTCCAGTTTAATTTTTTCCCTCCCAGATGTATGTGTGATATTATTCTTATAAGGATAAAAATTTACATAATGACTCTTGTTGAAAGCAAACTAGCCGTTAAATGATCAAATTGTTAAACACAAGCACTGCAAAAACACAAAATCTTACAGTTGTATTTGCTCTAGTCTCTAGTGTAAATAATTAACTTAAGTAGCTTGTTGTTAACATAAAGGAGCCTGGTTTAAGTCAATAGTTTCTTAATAATATTGATGAAAAAGTATTTTTCCCTCTGGCAGATTATTTCACTTATAACACGGAGAAAATGTTGAGTGAAATGATCCTCCAGAGGGAATAGTACTTTTTTTTGTTGTTAAAAAGTTGCTTGTAAGTTATTTCTGTCTTATTCTAAGACGTTTGAAACTCAACCAAAAACACTAGTGAGAGTTTGAGTTTTTACAGTGGCGATAAAACACCGGCTTCCTGAATCCTCATTTAGCAATGAAGCTCGTTAAGGATCACATCTTTACTCTTTACGGTTTTTAAAAATAAACTCGGTAAACCTCTGAGCTCTCAGTCATTCACTCTTTACGTCCGATCCGTGTTTTGACGACGCTTCGTCAACTTTGACTCTTTCGAAAGGAGTCCCCTCTGAGGGAAGATTTCTTTCACTTAAAATCTGATAACCAGGTTTAACATCCTGGCAACAACCCTCTGCTTTTTTTTTTTTTGTTTATTTCAGGTTGAAACAATGCGAACAGGTTTGGACGGACCTGCTGCCCGGCTCAGTCTGCCGGCAGCCGACTGAGCAGTGAAAGGTGAGGGAGCTCGGCAGGGCGCCGGGACTCGCTTCGCTGTTTGTTTACCCTCCGGTTTAACGAGCTTTATGATTCATAAGCCGGCACTAACGGCCTTTATGGGACCAAATATTTATGTAAGCCGAGACTTCTTGTCTTAAGTGAGGAAACTCTCGGAGACGCACACATTCACTGGAAGCGAAGGGCTCTGTTTCTGCCCAGCAGCCATTTCTCACTGCAAGCGCGTGGCCCCGAAACACCTCAAAGCCAGACAGCTGAGATTAGCTGCTGATAAATTGGCTGAAATGCAACAAACCCCCGTGGGAAGTGTGGGTTAAAAAAAGGTAGACGGTTATTTTTTTTTTCTTTTCTCAAAGCAGAACTAAGGCAACAAAAGAGACAGAGTTGTAAACCTCTGAGAAGGATGATGAGCAGCGGTCGACTGGGACCGGAGCAAAGAGTGATGGAGTTACGCACCGAGAGAGCGATGGCGCTTCTGTCTTCACTGGTGGCTTCGTAATTAGCTCAGGAAGTTCTGGTTTCCATTATCGTTCCTCGGGAACGCCGATGCCCCGTGAGGCAACGACGTGCGCAGAGGGACCCCAGACAAAAACGGGCTGACCCCCAGAGTGCCCTTTTATTCTAATTGTTCTATATATATATATATATATATATATATATATATATATATATATATATATATATAATAAATACCCTAGAACATAAAGAAAAAGAAAAATTCTGATACAAATGATGTGGAAACGTATCGGCTCGGGGCGATCGGGACCCAAACTTGAAAGTTTTTCACTACAGTGTATAAATGAACCAAACCGTTTGAAAAAAAACTTGTTCTGAGGCTGAAATTGTTTCTATTCTGCTTAGCAACACAGAACAGGAACATTTAGTTTATATACTTTGGATCAACATTTAGCTTTTCCTAGTTTTCTTTTCTCTCTTCTTTACTCTTTCGTTTGGTTTGTTGTTTCGTTTGTATTTTATTCTAACTCATTTAAGCACTCTGAACTGCCTTGTTGCTGAAAATGAGCTATATACATAAAATGACCTTACAGTCTTAGAGCTATCAGTAGTGAAGGAAAGCTAAAAACACGGGTAACTTTCTGCACAGTTTACTGCGGAAGGACGTCTTTAATTGATTAGCCAGTGACGGCTGGCAACCAAACAACATATGTTTTCCAACGCTCCAAAGCTGTTTTAATAGATTCAAAGTTCAAAAACGAAATAAAGAAATCGCACCGCACCTGGCATTGATTTAAAGCTCTCGTAGTGGGGATCCCTCTTTTTTAAATCCGTCGAGCTTGAAGCGCAGTCGGCACAGAAATATTCAGAGGGAAAACGCCGAGAGCCAAAATTGCTAACACACCAGTCCAACCCTGAAATAAAACTCGACATCGGGTCGGTTTTCCTGCTGGAGCAAGAAAGAGGCAACAACGGGAAGGAGAGAGGAGGACGACGAGGAGCGCACAGATATTTCGACATCCAGATTTGCCTCCTCCAGGCTTTGAACGGAGACTGTTTAGACGTTTGGGCTCAGGCTTGTCAGGTTCGCATTAGACATGTGAGGGGCTTCCTCCTCCTCTGCCTCACTGTGATGAGGATGAGACCCCTCAGCTTGATCCGAAACAGAGACAAAACGCCAGATTTATCTTTGTTTTACAGCTGCGGCCTGTTTTTATTTGATTTGCTGTGCTTATTCTTTTAAATATTTACACTTTGGTGTTTGTTGGATATGAAGTTGTAAGGTGGGATACATAAAGCAATTCGAGTCACGGCGTCAGGTGTTTGTTGGACTGTCTGAGAGATTTGTGTCACAATGGAGTTCTCTGTTTTCTTTGAATAAGACCTAAAAGATTAAAAAAGAAAAAAAAAATGTTGCCACCGAGATGGATGTGTTTTCACGTAGAGAAATAAAGTTGTTTTGGGAGATAAATAAATAGTTATGTTAACTGTGTCTTGAGTAATCAAAAATAGAAACTTGATGTCATTTGTGTCCCTTTTGGCGCCTTGCAAAGTGATTTTATTGGGATTTATTTTGTGAGACAAAGCAATATAAAGTGGTATATAACCATAAATGTTTGTAAAAATTAAAATCTGAATCGTCGTGTGCATTTGTGTTCAGTTCTGTTTGATAAATCGCGTTAAATCGGAAAACGTTTGGCAGAAAAAAACATGGCTGTCCAACTAAACTGACTAGCGAAGAGAAAAGCCCAAGGTTACTCTGGAGGAGCTGCAGAGAGCTCCATAAATATTTTTTTAGCGGAAGAGAGGAAAGAAAGACAGTAGAAGTCCAGTTCTGGACAAACTCTTTGACAAAGATGGCTGTTTTTTAGCACAAAGAAACATTTTGTAAAACAAACATCAGTGAGAAGCTATAAATGTTGATCAAGAAGCGTGAATCCATTTTGTTAATTTGGTGTTTGAACCGTGTATCGGCTCATTTTGATGACATCAGTAACTAAAGGAATCTTTCCAGCTGAAATATTTTAAAATGTAACAAGCTTCTACTTTTATTTACACGTTAAACAAACAAAGAGCAGCTATCGACTGAATCGCTATTATAAGAGCGTTGAAAGCTAAAGACGAACACAAACGACAGACGTAGCATCAATTGAACCGCATCAGACCAGCTGGGTTCCACCGTCTGGTAAAACATTCATCTGCTATCGTCGCTCGTGACGCAGATTTCCTTCCAACCAACAGCAGAGTTACTTCCTGGTGAGCTAACCTGACTGCAGCTCTGTGGCGACGTGGAATGTGTTGACTTGAGTTGCAGCGTCGCCTTATCTTCTCCAGGCCTGTCGTTTATAGCCTTCCAGAGCTCTTTATAATCCTTTAATAACCCCAGAGCGGAGGCCTCTTCATGGCTTTAATCACGATGGCCCGGGTCAATCCACTTAGCGCCGTCACCCCCGTCACTTCCTTCCTTTTTCACCTAGAATCATCGACATTGGCAGAGAATGTTTAACACAAACAAACAAACAAAAAAAAAAAACAAAACATGCATCTTCTATATATATATATATATATATATATATATATATATATATATATATATATATATATATATATATATATATATGCATAGTTGGTTCAGGTCCATTTTGAGCATCGATTTTGTACCAGAAAACCTACAATTGTTGACGAGGCCAACATTAATCAATCACGTATTTCATTAAAATCTCCCAGCCAGTACTTAGAAACCCATTGTGATGTGGATTAGTAACTTTAATCTATTTTATGCAACAAGTCGCATTTTCAGCATGAGGACAACGCATGTGTAAGACGTAGCAAGCAGCCAACAACAACGGAGGGAGAAGAGCTTTTTCAACGTACAAATTTACAGAAAACGTTCGGCTTCAGTTTCGTAGCCGTGTTGCTTTGAACGTCATAACAGTGGATGATGAGGCGTTTCAGCTGCTCTCTGCTCAGCTCCACCCTAAACTGAAGACTGTCTGGGGAAGCGGCAGGAGTGTCATTTACTGCGGACATCAGGTTAAAGGGTGAAAAGCTCTTTAATCTGGGTTACGAAGGAAGACACGAATAAGTTAGATGAACAAATTCACATACATGGAATATAACAAGGTTCCACAAGTTGTGGACACAAGAATAGGGTGTAATTTAAAAGAAAATGTAAAGTAGGGATTGGGGCTCACTGCTGACCCCAACACTAAAACCAACCCCAACTCAGAGTTTATGAAAATAATAACGTCTCTCAAGACCATTTTCCTTCACACACATTCATGCACATCACACTTAATACCAAACAGCAGTTCTCTTTGGTTCAGTACGTTTTCCATCCGCAGCCTCAGAACCCCAGAATATTCTCGTTGGGCCAGGCTTACTGCCTTTTGTACATTATGTCCGGATTTCCTTTTGTTCTTTGGACAAAAAAACCTGTAAACCTCACCATCACTATTCGTGGGCAGTCTTTTATGCTAGGCCACAGCTTGGTGATCAAAATGTGAGGCTTACAAAATGTTCTATTTATAACTCTACCCTTTCCATCTTCATTTTAACATTTAAAAATATTAACCACCGTGTCAAAATAATTAATTATTAAACCAACTAGTTTCTAAAGAGCACCGTCTCTTTAAAGACGTCCAGAACTTTGGACTTTTTCCACGTTCGGCGAACGGAGCATACTATCTTCAAGGTGAGCATGCTCACTCCTTCCGAAGTGAGCTCTCAGAAACACGTTCAGCCAAAGAAAACTCCCCGAGCAATAAATCCCATCCCTTTAACGGAGGAGCTGCTCCCAGAGCAGCCAACGCCGAGCGTCCGGGAAGGAAACCCGAACGCCCAAAAGCAACAACCGACTCCAAACGTCTCAATCAGGCTGTCAATCTGTTTGTGTGTTGGGACTTTCATCATGTCTCCATGTCACAGGATGTCACAGGTTTGTTGGAGTCAAGGCTGTCCAAAAAGGTTTTTTTTATTTTATTTTATTTTTTTTACACTTCAACAGAGCAGGAGCTGACCCGCCATCACAAGTTTCTTTGGCTCCGTACCTGAAATCAATGACTCTGTTTCGCTGTCGGGTTTCCCTCGCGGTTCACGGTCATCGACATTTACGGGGGAAAACCACATACGTCCATCTGCATTTTGTTAAGTGAGTGTTTGCTAAATGAGTAAGTCCAAAAAGAGACTGAAAAGGGAAGGCCTGTAGGGAGACATTTTAATATCCGATGGATTATATAAAATTGTGTTATAATAACAGGACGGGAAACTCCTCATTGTTTTAACTCAAAACTCAAATATTTTACATCGAAAAGAAACCGAACGAGAACTTCGTTTTCTCCCAGAAGGACGCTGACCTAATTACTCGCAGAGACAAAAGCGTTGGCATCGGACGAAGCTTCTCCCTCTTCAGGACGTTAGTTTTGTAAAGTCTCCAGACAAACAAGAGAGCTAAGCCCCCCTCCCCTCCCAGATTCCCCACTCGTGTCCACGTTTTCACTCAACCCAACCAGACAGACGTCATTCAAAACCAATCTCGTTCCAGTGATTGAGCCACAAAGGCTGAGGAGAGAAAGAAGAAGAAGAAGAAGAAAAAAATATCCAAGCAGAAGCAAAGATTTCACTTGTGGAGGCCACGGCCGGCCCTCGAGCGCCAGGCGATGAATGCACCTTCAGTGATGTTCGGGCTTCGCAGGAATGTCATTAATTACATCTTGAGCTTCAGCTGAAGCCTAAAGGCTGGTGAAGTTCAACTCTACCCGCTTTTTCTTTTCACTACCAGCCTGCTGTTTTTGCTCATCCAGAGTTTCCATGGCTCATTTGTTAAAACGCGCTTTCAATTTGGAAAAAATCCTTCAACGAGTGATTCTCTGATCAATTGACATTCCTTTGCAGATGCCTTCTTGCGGCATAATAGAATCCCTTTTGGATTTGCTTCAAAATGCAATAATAATTTTATGAAGTGAGAGTTTTGCAAAGAAAATGTTTCCGTAACAGATTGGCTGCATCATTTTGAGACGTCTAGGCGTTACAAACAAACAAAAACAACTAAATATATCATAATATATAAAAGTTTACACGGAATCAACAAAAGCAGATGTAAAGTTTTTTCATTCAAAATGTTATATTTGTAGATTTTTGTCATTAGAAATAAAAACAAACAAAAAACAGTTTTTCCTACAGCTTTGACCAAATGTTTTAAGATTAATAAAACTCTCTGAAATCAATCAACTGCTTAATAACTAGGATCAATTAGAAAATATGTATGACTGTGTTAAAATGACTTGTTTTGTAAAACTGAGATGACATTTGTTGATGAAATTTAAACAGACTGAATTGAATGCAATGCTAAATAAATATGAGAAAATACATTTTGTATGGAAGCTACAAACATTTTAGTCGTAAAAATGTCGGCATGCTGAAGCCATCTTATCGTCGAGAGGTAAATGAATCTCCATTTTTGGAAAGTTTTTAGTCATAACTAAGATTTAACTGTTAAAAAAATGAATTATTGGTGTAAAGTTTGTTCATGGAGTCCTATAAACACCCAGATAAACTCGCTTCACAGTCTTTCACACTTTCAAAGTAAATGTTTTACAGCGATTTAAAAACAGTCGATTCTCTGCTATTCCCAATAGAAACCCAACTGTAGAGTGTAAATATGCAAATTGCATTTCCAAATCTTTCCCAGACCTGAGCTTGGCCGGTATCTGCTGGAAACTGTGTCATGATGTGTTTTATTTTTTTTTCTTTAGTTTGAAGGAACTGGTTCACGTAGCTCACGTAGCACATACTCCTCAAACTGGTTAGCATTTTTCCTCTCATTCTTTCACAGTTGTTTCCCTTCTCTGGTACCTTTATTTTTTTTCTTCCCCTGCGTATCGCCTCATTCCATCGGCCTTCCAACACACAGCTCTGTCTTCTTCCATCAGTGACTCCGTCTGAGTCGCCCTGATCGCTTGCACACACTGATCCCTGCAGGTACGACGGGGGGGGGGACGCCTGATTTCGCTCCTATTAATTCTAATTTTGGGGTCTTGAACGTCGCACAATTGTTGAGGGTTTGAAAGTTGGCCAGAAAACACAAACGAACAAATGAAATGTTTTATAATCACCGCCTGGCTCTCGATCACGTTCAGCAGCCTTTGTGACATCTGATCTCAATTATCGCTGCAGGAAACTTTTCATAAACATTTACAGTTTCTGTTCCCCGGCTCTCCTCTGTCTGTCTCGCGTCGGCTCGTCCGTTTTCGACTCGCTTCCGTCGGCTTGTCATTCCTCTCATCTCGTCAACAAATCAGCGTCGCCGATAAGTGTAACAAAGCAGCTCTGATTGGAGCAGATAGCTGACGGCGCTCCGTCTTCTGACCCCGGAAAGAACATCAAATGACTTTTAGATGAGAGTTATGGTCCTCTTACAGGGAGCAAAGGGTCAGGCTGTGGGGCGCGCACACACACACACACACACACACACACACACACACACTAGTACTTAGAGAAAGTGGTATGAGGAAGTTGTTTACCACAGATTTAGTGAAGGGATGGCTGGATTATGTTCTGACAGCTGAGGTGCTGCTGCATCGGAGGCAGCTGTGCTTCATCACTGCTTTTCCTATCAGCGCCGGTTTGTTTTCTGAAGAAATGCAGCTTTGTGAGCAAAGATCAAAAGTCATTCATTAAGAACCTGAACGTTTTATATACAGTTCATTACTTTGAAGCATCGAGGTTTTGCTGTCAGAAAATTGATTTTTTTTTCACCAATTCTGCAAACTGAGTTTAGATAAAGTCAGTTATTTTATAGCTTATGTTTTTTTTTTTTTTTTTTTTTGTAAATTCATAGAGAATGTGCTTCACTGAGATGGGATTGTTGCCTCTCTGTGTGTGTTTTGGATAATTTGCTGATAAATCTAATAACTACGTTTGATTCCTCTGTCTAACTTGTGTTGACATCGGTGAGAAAAGCTTGTTTATGATCTTTTGCTTTGAATCAATCCTATTTTATTATATAATAAAAACAGGAGAAAAGAAAACATTTGTCTTTTCTCTGCCCAGTTTGCTTCATATACATTTGGTAAATATCTACATTTTTGTTCATCTATATCTCACCATCTAAAAACAGGAAAGCTCCAATTTTATGAACAATTTAATTGACGTTCTACTTTCTGTTGCATTTGCATTAATTGTGGTTCTGATCTCTGTTTTAGCCTGACAGCTTTTCCAAATATGATAAATTATGAAATCGGAGTAGATTAAAAATAACTCTGGACAACAACATTAATTGGATTATTTATTGGACCGATAACCACATTTACCTGCAGTACAGGCAGGTAAATGCTTGTCCTGTCAGAGAGAAGAAAATAAAAACTGAAGTATGAGAATCATTACCCAAGTTTTCATGTGAGTAGACTCTGAATCCCTTATTTTAACTGTAGAAATGGATTTAGTTGTTAAATAATAGTTGTTTATTTAGTTGTTTTCAGGAAAACTATGTGTTTCAGTTTAAACCAGCTGCGTCAAGGTTGAATACGGAAACCAGTACTGAAAAAATGGATCAAATGGGACATCAATTTTGAATTTATTTGAAGGATTATGTCACAGAATTTAAGTTTTCTCCACCCACTCATACCTCACATTTTTATCCTCTAAAATAAGTCTTGCAGCTGCAACTTGTAATTTATTAAATGTTAGTAATATTTATTACATTTTAAAGTTTTTTTAAAATGTAAAAAGAGAGAAAGAAAAGAAAATGTAAGAGATTAGATTTTTATATAATGCTTAAAACATTTTCCAAACAGATAATGTTTAAGTCCTTTAAGAGTTGTGCTCATATTTCATGAATTCAGTCATTCCTGCATTTCTTAAATGCACATTTAAAACATCATCATGGCTGCATACATGCTTAATGTCAACACACTGTGTCACATCTCTGCACGTCCAGGACAATCCCATTCTCATTCATCAAAAAGAAGTAATATCATTTGCAATAAATAGTCCCACAGAGGGAGCAGTTGCTTATTTTTACAGCTGCAAGGACCTTGTTTAAACACTGAGTTACTGCTGTGCTAAAAGCTCCCCAGGACGGGGTGTTTTTATATTTAGAGAGAGGGGAATTAACTCGTCCTGTCATGCAAAGAAAACAAGTGAATTGACTTCCTATTTCAACACCGACCGGGGATCGCTCAGTCTCCTCAGGCCTCACACAGACACGGCGGGACTGGAGCTGACGGTGTTAGCGGTTCATCCCGCCTCTCTGGAAGGTCCTAAGGCCCGTTAATGCTAACGACACCAGGAAGCTGTCAAAATAAAATATAACGCAAAAATAAAAGCTAAACGTCTGGATACGCCTCAGGGTACGACTTGTCGACAAAACGGGAGGAGCTGCGTGTTTTTGTTTTTTAAGAGAGGAGAAAAAATATTTTTGTTCCATTTTTGTTTTAGAACAACACCATGCAAAGGATCTGACGTCATTCCCGTTTTCCAACGTTGTTTAAGGGAGCCAGGATTGTGTAATAAATGACATTTTTGCTCTTCTTGCTCGCCTAAAGTCGTTTTTTCCCTCTAGACTTCATCTTAGCAGCCTGCCCATTTTCAGAAGAATGTTTTCCTGGCCTGTGATTCATGTTGGCATAATGATGACTGATAGACTATAAATCAGGGGCTGGACCAATGCTTTGTCTAATCATAATAGCCAAGGGGAAATTTTTTAAGGAGGTTTTTAGAGACTTTGTGACCAACAACGAGTGTGTGTTCTCAAACTGAGCAAGCTAGGCTGCTAGCTAACATTAGCGTGTTTGTTCTCTGCCTCAACACGACTTGCGGGTGATTTGGTTCATATTTCGGTGCGGCTACAATAATGTCTGGAAGCAGTATTTACAAAAAAACAACAACATTGTTCTTTTTTTAATTGCAATTTTTCACTGGAGTCATGAAATGAACTCAGGAATCCAGGAGACGTCCCTGCGAACCGTATAAGTCGAACTCTGGTGACCTCAGACATTCTGCCCGCCATGAGGATGACTGATGGCCAGCAGGCAGCTGGAGGAGAGATCCTGAAGCAAGGCAGGAGGAGGACCGATCCAGAGATCAGACTGAGGGCAGGGCAGAGTAAGGAGGCGCTTCTGTCTTTCATGGAGGAGAGAGACAGACAGACAGACGTAACTCTGGATGCGGGGGATGTTAAACACCCGGCAAGGCCGCCTGCAGGTCGAGGTGACAGGCCGATCCACCGGAAGATAGAAACAGATTGACGAGGTCACTCAGGAGCTTTGAAGACCAAACAGAGAAAAGAAATTATTTAAAAAAAACTTAAGTTGGGACAGGTTTCATAGAAGGCCAAACAGTAGCAAGCTGCTCCACATCCAGAGCACTCGATCAAGTAATCACTGGTAAGTGTGAGCATCTCTAGAATCGGCTGTTTTGACAGTTTTCCGGCCTGCAGCATTGCTGGAGACGAAGCCGAGAAGGAAAGAAGACGCTTTGTCTTTGACAGATTACAGGACCTTTCCAAACAATTTGGAATCCGTCGCCCTTCGAGATGAAAAATGATTCACGAGAGTTAAACATTCAGCACAGCTACTTATCTTCTGAAGGCATTCATCACAAAGTCAGGCCACGAAATGCTCAGGAGGAACGGCACCAAACCCAAAGGGGCACGGCTTCTGCAGGCCTCAGCCGACACGCAGCACCCGGCAAGAAACACGTCTTCGAATAACCGATGAGTTTTTATCCCAAATGTTCAGCTGCAAGACGAAAACAGTAATTAACGAAGGTCCAAAAACGTGCCTGGGATTCCGCTACATGCAACAAGTTTCTCAATCTATTGTGTTTTTCTTCTGTCTGGTTAAAATGACGAGCTTTAATATTTTATGTTTCATTCTTTGTGGAAAGTGAATTAGAGAATGACCTTAAAATCCAAGCTGCAAACACACGTTTCCTCTCTCGTAGCCGTAGCTCCACCGTCTGTCAACGACGCCATAACATCGACGTAAACCTCTGTCAGTGACCCCCCCCCCCACACACACTGGTTTTATGGGCGGCCCTGACCACATTTAGCCGACCCGTCTGAAAATGTCACCTCCAATTTGCGGGCCTGCAGGCAAGAAAACGGCATGACCATGTACCGTGTTCGTTTGATGGACATTACGAGCCACCAGAGGTCAATCCTCATAAAAGCTGACCACAGACAGGCATAAAATACAAGGTACACGTAGCATAACGTGTTTCTGTGTCGTAAGATGCTGGCGGTGAATGTGTGCAGAGAAAAACAAAAACAAGCAGGAACTAAAAGGAACTAGGAAAACAAATAAGTAATAAAAAAAAAAAATCTCATCCCTATACGTAAACTTCTCTAGTTTCAGTGTTTTCCAGGCATATAAAGTTACTTTATTGCAGAATCAAGTAACTATGTTACCTTCAGCAACATAGTATAGATATATATATCAAATATGACTTAAGAGAAATCTGACTGCAATTTAAGGCTTTGAAATTGGGCCACTGTCTCTTTAAGAAGCTCCTGTTCTTTTCGACAGTCAGCCTTCAGTACGTCAGCAAAACAACGTTCCTCCATCGAGTTTTTACCATATGAAAAAGATGCTCGTATGAAATGACAGGACTTCTCAAACAGGCACAACAGGATCAAGGCGACACTCCAGGTACGTTGTTAACAACATTATAACGTGACAAAACTCTCAGAAAAGTCTATTTTACATAATATTGCCCCTTTAAAATTCAAATCAGAATTTAATAGCAGTGTAAAAAAAAAGAAGAGCTAAATTGACTTGAAATCCTGTAAAGTATATATAGTGGGATTATGCAAGAAGCTAACTCACAAACCTAAAGAGTAATTTTGAGTTTATTGAGTTGTTCTGTAATCTTTGGATACAGAGAAACCGAGCATGAGATTTGTTTTGTAGAGAGGAGTTTGGAGGTTTTCTGAAGCAGGGCGTGTTTTTACAGGACATCCATAAACCTCTGATGATCTCTCAGGCTCAGAGGTCGCCTGTAAAGTCCCATTTAAGAGCATCCAGGAATGCTCTTCACTCCGAATCCGGCTCTCCAGGTAAATAGACACCGTGGAGGCCGACATGTTTACGAGACCCCCCAGAACCTACTCCTTTAAAAAAAAAAGAAAAAAAAAAGAAGTCATCCCAGAGGACAGAGAGGATTCCTCTCCTGTCGATTTGAACGGGGGAATTTCAGACGTTGGTGAACCAGAACAAGTGGGATCAATGGTCGTCTAAGCCGATCCACTGAGCTGGAGAGAAGGACGGAGAGTGGGGGGCTGTGGACGGAGCCGGGAAGACAGAGGGACCGAGGCTCTGTGTGTGTTTAAGTCCACACTTGGCTGCACGACTTTGTCAGCTTGTCAGGGGAGCGGTGAAAACGTCCTGCCAGTCAGAGACAGTCTGGCGTTCCTATTGTGTCGTTTTAATAAACAAAAAAACATATTCATGTTATCGCAGAGGCAGCTGACGAAACTCCATGTCTGTTCGATTGAGCATCTTATAAGAGAAAATAACGCAATCCATCGGTTTTGGTTGGGTTTACCCTGCAGCAGGGGAGGACTGCTGCGGTATTAGAAGAACCGTAATGGATTTGTTATCTCCATGATCCATGCGCAATGCCGTGTGGGTCGGACTGGCTGTGACAAATGGCTTTTAAACTTTCAACCTCGAGTCATTTAGTACGCTAATCCGCGCGCTGCTCATTTATCAGTCTCTCACCAAGGGCCTACGGTGAGCGCAGGGCTCCTTCACACGTCCGTGACTCTTCCAGACCCGAGTTTCCAGAGTTCACTTTTAAAATATCAGATCATTATTAGCGCGGATGTTTCTGCAGAGGACAGACTTATGGTACAGGATCCACAAACCCCAGGAAGGGAAGAAACAAGGACACGAGGAAGGAAGGAAAGAAGGAAGACGAATGGGGCGTACCAAATCATCACCGGGGTGAAAAGTATCCCAAATAGAAAACTATTTGAAAATTCAATCGGGCAACATTAGTCACCACTGAAAATCGAAAAAGAAATATGGTCACCAGGACACATGAGCAACTTTTACTGCACCGTAAAACGAGTTATTTCCCTCTGCTGCGCTTACAGCTGCTGAAGACGGCAGGAAACCCGATACGGAGATTAAAACAATGTCTGCTGTTATTCAGAAGGAGGCTCCTTACAGCCACCGCATTCCTGCGTCACGGATAAAGATCGGAAGCGACTCTTCACAAAGCCATAATGCACATTATTTAAAAAAGAAAAGAAAGAAAAAACCTGTCTGTCTGAGCTGAATCCTTTTTTTTTTATTACATCTTTTTCATTTTGACATACATTAATATAACAGGTCAAATTCCCACACATAATTTACCCGCACAAATCGGCACATCAGAAAACAGTAAAACAAAACAACATGAGATAAATACATCACAAATTGATCCAAATCTTTCCACAAGTATACAAAACAAAACGGTTACACAAACCACTGAGCAGCAGCAGGTCTGTCATTGCAGAAATTTCAGTACAGGATTCTCAAACACATCGACTCTTCACTGTAATGCCTTTTGTCTTTCCAGATGCAGATCAAATGTGGGCATGGAGTCTTTTCTTCCAAAATCTCAAAATCAACCTTTCAGTAATCAACACACCAAACAAAACAGCCATTTCCTCACTTTTAGTGGCTACAAAGCATTGAAGGCCCTGATAATGGCAATAAGGGGCTTTGGGTCACATTGTTTACCAAAAACTGCTGAAAAAAAGTGACAGATTTTCTTCCAAAATGAGTGAAGCTGAGCACATGACCGGAACGAGTGGTCAAATTACCAACAGCAGCCTGACAACGATTACAAGTCGGAGTCACACTCGTAAAGAAAGAGCTCAGCTTCTCCTAACCGTTCGTCAAAGTACGAACAAGAGCTGCGAGGCAACTGATGAACTACGGAGATTTGGAAGAGGGAACAAATATTTCCCTCATTTGGCCGACATCTACACTCCTGTTTTTGGGGAATAACAGATGAAAGGATAAAATTCCTCCGCTTGCTTCGAATCGCAGATGTTATCTTCTCCCACAATCTGCTCTTGGTTCAGGCAGCCTGCATGTTTTTCTTACAGAAAGAAAGATGTTGGAGCAGATGAGATCAAAAAGCACTGTTTGGGTAAAATCATCTTGTAAAAGTTGCATAAAATCGCATTTCGATTCATATCTTGTTTGAGTTTTGACCACCACCAGTCCCTGCACAGATTGTGCTTTTAATGTTTGTCCCATTTTGGATCCCAGGTTGCTGATCCACATCAGCAGCTGCATCAATCTTGAGATGTTGATTTAATGTGGACATTAGAACCACTGAAATCTGAACACTTTTATGCAAAAGTAGAGAAGTTTAGTAGATTGCTCTGCACAGATAGAGAACATTACATCTGTCCTGATTTCTTGGGGTAATCCCAGATTTCCTTTTACCTCTGAACTTTGACCCCTTCCCATGCTGAGCGGCCACCGTGGCTCCGCAGCGCCACGGACAGCTGGGGCCGCTGAGTGTATTTGTTGTTTCTGTGGGGTCAGAGGCCGAGTGCAGCCCACTCGGTTTAAAACTCTCCCCTGCGCTGCCAATCACATCCCGAGCCAATGACGCCGTCCCGTTATTTCCCAACTGGCACTCAAATTATTTTCAGCTTTTGGGAGCAGTAAATGGAGAGAGTGCGCTACGGAGGATGAAGGAATGCTGCGGCGCGATCACCGCGAAAAGAAAAGGCTCTCGTGGGAATCGTAGGAAGTAGCAACGCAGACTGAGAATCGTCTCCGAGATCCTGCATTTCGATTTGGAAAATCTTCAGTCGGAATTTTAATAAATATTGTGTTTGTCGCATTTCTTCCCTGAAAGCCTGTAGATTCGGTTTGTTCCTGTGTGTCGAACTGTTGGTGCCGTTTATTTATTTTAATTTTTTATTTATTTTACTTGATAAACCTACAAAAAGCAGCACGTAACTGTGAAGTGGAAAGAAAAGGACACAGAGATTTACTTCATAGAACCCTCTTTTGCAGCAATCAGACATACATTACAGTTTGGTGCATATTTTTGCCAGTTCTGGAAGAAAGAATGTCTCTAATTTATGGTAAAATACCGTAGATTAGAGGCAGTACTTTCTACAGTATTTTACCGTAAATTACAGATGTTTTTTTGGGGAGGGGGGTTACAGTGCAGATGAACAATTTTACCTATTCACTGCAAAAAAGGAAAAAAAAAACAACATTCAGGCTTGCTCAGGTAAGCTGGAGAGTCTCTTTTAAGCAACCATTTTCCTATCTTACCAACGATTCTCCATTGGATTTGGGTCTGGACTTTGACTGAGCCGTCATGAAAGTGTTTTGTAGAGTTTAAATCAGGCCACATTCACATAAGACACATTCTTATCAGCTTCTCTTGTTAATACTTTCCTTCCCTGGCCTGTTGACGGCCAGGTGTCGGTAGCTGTACAGTCGCGTCAGACTCTTTCCATTTTTAGGACGGAGCTCTGTTAGACGTTCAAACCTCTGGAAATTGCTTCATAATCTAATATTTCTTTAGGCTTCCCCACAGCCTGTCTGCTTCGCTCCCTGCTCGTCTGTTTTGTTCACTGAAGTTTGTTTACCAATTAGGTGACTCATAAAGTCAATGTGTATCTCTGGATTTTATTAAGGGGCCCTAGAGTAACCGGGATTGAAATCAAGTTTATGTCATCCCTTTGCTCATCGTAACTCTTGGATCTCTCTGACAATCTCCGTTCAGCAACACCCAAATGTAAAAACTCGTGGATCCTTTCCATCACATTTCAATATTTCGAAGCTTTTTTTTTTTGTTTTGTATTAATCCATTGCAAAGATGACCCCCCCCCCAAAAAAAAAAAAAAAAAACAAATTTGTAGTTTGAGTTTGTAAATGGGACAACATAGGGAAAAGTTCAAGAGGTCTGAATACTTTGGTAAGGCTACGTCCACCACACTGAAGCAATAATAAGTCTTGGGGGGAAACTCACAGGATGTCTGTCTAAAAAGGATCAGCCAACATGAATTAGGCTCTAACCTAAAAACACAGTATTAAGTTTCATTATAGCGATAGAGGAACGTTGCTGTCTCTCCAGCATGTATGTACAGGAACCTACTTGTGAACCTGCACCGCTACTAAAAGATAAGTGTCCTAATAAAACTCTGAGGACGCAGCTTTGTATGCATTAATATCGTAGCTTATTGAGAAGGCCTGCAAGAATATAATCTAATCCAAATCTGAGCCAAGTTCTCTCTTGTGTGCAGGCCAAAAGCTACGGTCGTAACGGCTCGAAAAACATTTCATGCTGACTTTATTCCACTGAAAACACTCCCTCGGAAAGACCCGCTCTGCTTGGATTTAATCAAACCGAACAACGACAGACTTAACGAGCTAGAAGTGAGAAGAAAGAAGTCATTGACAGATTTAGATAGACTGTGAACTGATGCAGTAATTGGGTACTGAGTGATCAGAAGGCAACGATCTGATTTGTGATAAAGTGTTTGAGAAACAACCGTCAGCTGGACGACGGCGGCCTGAACGGCGTCCAGGTCCGAGCCGAGCACTCACGCCCAAACGTCAGGAGCTGCTGTGTTTGTGTGGCTGAAGCTAATGTGTAAAAAAAAAAAAAAAAAAGAAAAAAAAGGTGAACATTTTTGGTGTGTAGGTGTGTGTGTATTAGTTACATAGAGAATGTCATATGGAAATAATTGTCCAGGCTTGGATAATTTTCACTCCAGCAGGCAACAGTTTTGTCTATCAAGATTTATAACTTCTGACAGATGTCAAATAGATGCTATTAAGCTTTTTTTTTTTTATTTCTCACTGTAAAAAAAAACAACATTTATCTCAATTTTAGAGAAAAGACTACAGTCACTGAAATGACCATGAAAGCTACTGTCAAACATTTGCTGATACTGTATCTTAAAAACATTCTGTGTGGGTTTAATGGGTCGGTTTCATTTGTGAACTGAGGTTCTGTGAAGCTGTTATGAGTCATGGTTCCCTTACCTGTTCACATCAGAGTAACGCTGCATTAATTCATCTTATCAGTGGAGTTGGTGAATCAGCTGATCGGATCATTTTCAAACAACTACGAGACCCGGAAAGAATCGATGCATGTCAAATTTGATGCTGCTTCACATATGATGCAAAAATCTAAAGTTTTCTCTGCTTGACAGCAATAAAGTCTGTAGTTTGAAGAATAAAATCCTAGCAGTGCGTTTCTTGTGACGTGCGTTATGAACATCGTTTTGATATTGCGTCAGGACAGGTTAGGTTAAATTCTGCTGTTATCTTCTGTTATTTTATTTTTTCTTTATTTAAGCATCTCCTGACCAGTGCATTCCCACATTTGTTTGAAAATCGGACTATAAATTGCACCCAGTGGTCAAAAAGTTTTTTGTGAAATTAATAATAATAATAATAAAAAAAGAGGTTGTGTGTCTTTCTGCTGGAGCCTCTCCAAGAATTCACCATGCTGTAGTGAGTGAAAAATTTGGGGCGGCCTGGTGTTAGCTGGAGATCAGATCATGCAGGCTACTGTACTGTAGAAAGGTTTTCCATTTTTTAGCCTAAAGCCACATATCTTCATAAACCCATGAAATGGAAAACTGACACAGAGAAATTCGATAGAGGTATTACTGACCGTAGCAACTGAGACGATCATAAATTGTTCTGGACTCAAAACTGTGTCTCATGTGTTGAATAATAAATAAATCATTTATGCATGTTCAGATAATAAAGCTGAGTAACCTTTTTTTTTTTTTCTTTTTTAAAAAGATGACTTCCTGAACTGTGTTATCAGCACCAGTTTAAGTTCAATAAAATACACAAATACATCTCTAAGCGAAACATAAACAGTTTTGGAGGCTGAAATGATCACATTTGTTTATAAAACTGCTAAGAGAGTTTAGTTGTTATCACTTCCTCATCCTGGTGCACTTACAACGCTTCCTGCCCTTTGATTGAGCAGAAAAAGCTGATGAATGATCTGCGACATGGATCCACATTAAGCGTAAAGCAAGACAAGATCGTAATCTGTGCTTTAAATTTGCTGACGCAATGATGGTAAACCAAATAATCCGTAGGATTAAATCTGACTTTTCCATTCAGGTTTGTGTATTTTCTCTGGGCGGACTCCGCTGCGCCCCCAGCTGACTTCATGTGTTTATTCTGATTAATGATTTCTGCCTCGTTATTATTAGTTTTTACTCAGCCACAGCTTTCAGTCGACGTTTTCTCATTAAGGTAGGAGGGTTTGTTTTACTCCAGGTGCAAGCGAGGGCCGTCTGCAGTTTCAGGTTGAACTGTATAACTTTCAGACGCAGCGCTGTGTTTCAATTGCTGCTTCCTACCAAACGTTATAATTGTGTTTGTCGTTTATCATTCAAGGTCATTCATTTAAACATTTTTCATTCCTCAGGCTTGGAAATGAACCAAGAACGTAGAAACACATGTTCGCTTTTATCGTCGTCATCAGAGTCACAGCTGATCCTGAAGGGAAGAGGTTCCCAAAGTGGGGGGCGGGGAGCACGGGGGGTCGCGAGACACCGAATGAGGACGGGGTCGCAAAAAGGATTTTCAAAATCATGAGGATATGACCGTGGAAATGAAAATTAAACAGATAAGTAAATATATAATTAAATTTAAATGTGCCATTAAATAATGCACAGTATTATTTATAAACCCATGAAATGGAAAACTGACCCACAGCAATTAGAGGTATTACTGACTGTAATACCTCTCTCTCCCTCTCTATGTGTATATATATATATATATATATATATATAAAACCACACTTGGATCATTTGACCAGACGGATGACAAACGGTGTGTTGTTTCCACCTGACTGGCTGCGGAGAAAACCGTAGAGCCCACTGTGGTAGCTCGGACGCTATTGGTACGAATGTGAGCTCACAGGGCGACCCTGACGCCTTATCAAGTTCCTGTCCTTCATGTCCGCCGATGTTTTTGGGACTCTCCCTCTTTGCTACATCTTCTATAGCTGTGACTGCCCTCTAAGGGACTGGCAGATTGTGTGCATCTCAAGAAATCCCCCGGGTGTCGGACATAAGCATTCGACATCCTTAAAACGTGAGCAGATTAATTTCAATCCACCGGGTCATTTTCTTAGCATCAGAATTCAATGTGTGGGATTATCCAGTACACTTGAGGGAAGTCTGCTTAATATCCGAAACAGATGTCAAGAGAGCATTACACGCTGTTTCACACACAACTCAGAATTACAACCAAGCAAATGGGAGGGGAAGTTTTAAAGATAAAGAAAAGATGGATCTCAGACGTTGCTTTACTTTAAAACACTTTACAGAAACCAGTAGGATTGCAGCTGGACCAGTTGGGCATAAAGCAAATTCAGAATAGCTGTCCCTTAACTCAAAGATGGGTTTTAATAAGGTTTTTGTAAACCGAATCCTCTTCTGCTTCTGGGTGGCAATCAACAAGATGGTCTGCAGAGAAGGAAGCTGCTCCAAACAATCATCTATCATGAGGGCAGACGCGCCGTGACACCGTATCCCATGTTAAACAGCAGGTCTCCGGGGTTATGTTGCGCTTTCAGAGGGATTGGTGTTTGTAAGGGCTGCCTTAGCAAGTTGCCTTTCTGTTCCCACAAAGAGTTGCAGTGCAGTTTTACATTCTGCCAAAAAGAAAAAAAAAAAGAGCGTGATTACGATTTCTTTCAAAGAAGGTTTATTCCAAACCTAAAGATGCTTATCAGCTCAGTCAAAGTAATGCTTCTGCACCACTGTGGTTTGCTTTGAGTGTTTTGTTTCATTACTGCAGTTCATGCATGCAAGAAAAGCTTTGTTGCACAAGGGTCTGAGTGCAAAGGTGTTGATTTTAAGTGAGCCGCTTTGTGCGAGTCTGACTGGATTTCATCGAGTCTGGCTGTATGTTTTAAATCCGTAACCAGTTTCCACGAGTTCAGTTTTCAGTAAATCGTGATGCAGGCAGAGAGCAAACGCCAGCTCTGGTCTGTCTGGGTCCAACCAACGCAGGAGAGAATCTGATGCTGGCAATAGGAGAATCCCGGCGGCTCGCTCACGTCGCCACCAATTTCCAAACGTTTGCGTCAGTTTTGTTTTCGTAAAAGGCGACACAAAGCTAATCAACGTACATTTATCTAAAGATGCAGAAGGCGACACCAAAGAGAGAAAAAGCAAAGCAAAAACAAAAGTTTCCTTCAGTCCTTTTTACAATCAATGCAGCCTTTGTCTGGATTGTTTTGCCATGCCACTGATGTGGAGGCTGATAATGTAATTGGAAGCTGATCTACCCGCACACCCAGACCTTCAGTGGACGAGATGAGCTGATGCTCGGATATAAACTGTTTACAAACCTCCCTTGTTTTATTTAAATTTGTTCAAGACTAAAGTAAACTAAGGTATAAGAACCATGACACACCGTCGTACCCTTGAGTGACATCATGATTTATTTTTGCTTTAAAACAAAAATGTTTAACTTTACCTAGTTATTTCAATTTGAAAAACAGAAACATTTAATGTGTATCAATGTTTGTTTTTTTTGTTTTTTTTATCAAAATAAAAACCCTGGTTCCTGACAAGGTGCAGATTTGAAAAAGCTCCACATTTTGTTTGTGTGTGTCTACATAAAATGAAGGTTTAGGGTCCCACCGTATTACAGTTTGACACATAAGTGTTGATATAAACACATACTTGTTTTGACATGATTCCCAGTTGACATCGTCTTTATTAACTTTATTTTCTAACACGCTACGTAAAAGTAGCTCAACCTGTTCCTCTCTACACAAATGAACCTACTGTCATCCAATCTGATTGGATGACACAAGCTTTAGCTTTGTGCTACACTGCCCCCTATGGGTTTGGCATGTTTACAACAACGTGCAAGGGCAATTTGTGCGGGTTCATGTGGATGAAAACTTCCCTGAAACCGATCCCATGTGTACGATATCATATATTTTTTAAATGATGTGGCAAAGAAATCGTTCTCATGAAAATGTGTGGACAAACCCTGAGAGTGTTGCCTTTTGCAAGAGCGATGGTCATTCAGCTTCCACATCATGACTGTTTTTTAATTTGTTTTCCTCATCAGTGGTAGAAAGGTATCACTGAAAGCAATTTAAATCATAAAAATAGATCTTTATCATCTATGAAAACGTAACATTACGTCTGACGCGCAGTGATTTCTTTACAAATACAGGTTTTCTTAAGTTTTATCGTTAATTAAGGATGATTAATTCAGTGGTAACACTGAAGTTATTTGCACTTTTGCGAACCGTCTCAGTCGGTTTCCATTTCGCTGTCGTCTTGGCCTCTCGTTTGAACCCAGTGCAGAATCAGACGTACGGTAATACATCACGACCGTATTTTACGATATGAGTAATGAGTTGAACTGCTCTGGTGCGAAACGCAGTTAAAGACCTGCTGGAGACCGATTTTATACTCTTGACAGATTTTTAAAAGGTTCTTTCTTCTGCGACACATTAACTACACAGTTCAAGCTTAAAGGTACAAACGTAATTATTTCTTTAGAGACGTCGTGTTTGACCGCTTCTCGGTTTTTCTTTTAAATGGGGGGGAAAAAAAGCCTTTAGCTCACCGATAAAGCCTCCGGTGCCGTTCCCAATTATTCTGATAGGGAAATAATTAATGAGCCACTTGTCTTCCTGTGGGTAAAATACTATTTAGGCTAAAATGGACCCTTCAGAGTATCGGGTTGAGCTCTAATTGAGAAAGAAAATAATAAACTCTCAGCAGGTTCACAAATTGAGCCAAGGGAGACGAGGAGGTGTGGGGGAGGGGGAGAGAAAAAAAACGAACACAACCTGGGTCTCCGCATTGACGGGCTGATGGCCACATTCGTGAATGCTGAAAAAATGTTTGGAGTAACACTTTGCACCTCTGAGTCAAAGCGTGACCAGAAAGAGCCTGTTAAAGTCCTTGTTGTTGCGGAGCAAGTGAGTGGGCTCTGAGTGGAGCGCTTGGGTCTGAGGGAGGTGGCGGGAGGAAGGCCCTCCAGGGTTCGGGGGTCACCTCTGCTTTGTGTTCAGGCCGCCTGTGTCGACCACGACGCATGCAGAAGAGACGAGATGCCCGATTTCTTTCTTTCTACCTGCAGCCATTTGTATAAACGCCGAAGTAAATTTAAAGGAAAAAAAAACAACCTTTCTTTAACGTCACATTGATTCATGTTCGATCTTCGTCAAAACGCGATGTTTGTTCGGTTTGGACGTGAACTCGCGATGGAATTCAGTTTATTCAACCCCAACTTTGACCTTGGCTTCTCCAAATAAATTGTGAAAGTGCAGTAAGTAATTATTTAGGTCTGTTGAAGCTCTAAACTCCTTGTTTCAGTTACGTTTGTAAAAAATAGTTTATCTGGCCAAGTCAAACCTCTGAAGCCGAAGTTGCGAATTTATGATCGCTGAGCTGCAAAATAAATCTGTTTAATGAGCGCCGGTCAAATGTTCTGCAGCCTGTAAATTTTCACCAATTTTGTAAAACTCTGACCTGCTGATTTCAACGTGACCTGATTTATCATTAAGAGGGATGACGGCAAAATACAGTTTTTGACTTTTATCTGAAATAAATTCAAATTAATATCAAAAATGTTTATAATAAAGCAAAATTAATGTCTCAAAAAACAGCTGCGTCGTTCTGCTTCTCTGAAAATCTGAAGATACGTAAAAATCCTCCAGGTAACGAGACAGACGTATTTACACAGATAAACATGTAAGTGTAAAAAAAAAAAAACCTGCTTGATGTTTTATTTTTGGCTTCCAGAATGATCTCGATCATGAAGCGTTTGAAACTCAAAGCGGCAGCCTTTCACTTGAAGTGCTTCATCTGTCATCAGTACTAACTGCTCTGCTCCTTAACTAAAAGGCTCATTATGAATAACTTCTATATCTTTCAAAGTATCTACATTTTTTTGGCTGTTTCACACGTTTTCATCACACCAGTTCATAATGCATTGGTTATTTCTCTTGTTCCAGTCGATACAAGTACAAAAATGATTCAACGCCTTTTTTGTTTGGACCATTTTTTAGTTACAATGTGATGAATTTTTTTGTTTTTAAAAAGTCAACAGTGGAAATCTGCATACATAACTGCTTAGTGTCTGTATTTGCTAAATAATTTGTTTTCTCATCCTCTGTCCTTGCAAGTGCAAATTTCAGACTGCGGCTTGCACTAAAACATATCGTCTTGAACGCATATAAATTAAAACTGGCCACACATTGCAGGCCTGACATCTTGCCTGAGGTTTATGGACGTCATCTGTAGCAGAAACGGACACGGCCGGCATGCGGTGAGGCCTGTGTGTTGTTTCAGATGAGTTATGTTGGCTTTTTAGGGGTGAGTTTCTCCACCTGGGTGTCTGAAAGCGTCCACCTCCTCCACTGGCTCTCAGAAGCCCGAGGAGAAAACCGCTTTTCCACGCCGGCTCTCGTCAAACAAAAGGACTTTTGTCCGACTTTCTGATTTCTCCTGTGAGCTGCGTTCAGACGTGTTTGGGTGGACGCAGGCTCGATTGTGTCTGGGATTCAGATTCTCCCGCATACTTTCACTGCGGGAGATGTAGCCTCACAATGTGAAATACGAGCAAAAGGTGTAAAAGGAGGCAGCGGGGGGGGGGGGGGGGGGTGGGTTGGGGGGCCGAAGAGAGGCTTAAAAAATAAGCGTTAAAACTGCTGTTTTTCCTGTTTGACATGTCAGCTCTGCTGAGTGAGGCGCCCTAACGACAGTTTCTCTGTGGATATCAATGCCATATGACTCATGTTCTGCAGTTTTATTTGCTTATTCTCTACATTTTAGCCTCTGTTGTGTTATACAGTACTGAGGTTTTTCATTTCTGGATGTAGGATCTTACTGTAGTTTTCATGATATTTTTTTAGGTGGTGGTACAGATGAGGCTCAAATTAGAACAAGGACACATGTAAAATGACTTAAAGTTAATGATATTGATAATAAAAACATAGTTTGTAAATTATATACCAATACTCCATGATGCCACGGACTTTATTTTCATTTTCTCCTGTGTTTTGTATTTTCTCAGTTCTGTGTTTTCAGTATTTTTGGTTTGTTCTATAGGTGTTTTTAATTTATTTAAGGAAGACCTTATGTGCCCATTTTAAATCTGATTCATTATTTTTATTATTACATCATGAGTCCAGCCTTATTTCCTCAGATTTGCTCCCCACTCAGCTTCAATTAGTTCAGTTGTTTCTCCTGGTTTCCATCAAACTTCCCACAGATTTAGCCTCCCTGGATTTTATTCCGGTTCTTCTTCCATGTTCCAGGTTTCCTTCTTGTTTTTAATGTAAGATCCTCACCTGTTTATCTCTGCCTCTGTCCCATTAACATTTGGATGCTCAACAATCTTTATATTTGAAAAAAATAAAAAACACTCCTTATTGTTTTGTAAATGGGAGGTATGATTTAAGAAATGACCCGATCAAAGCTTTCTCTTTTTTCATGAAAAAATGAAGGCAGGAACTTGGATTTTAAAAAGTTATCGAGGATTCAAACTCTAAAAGCATGTTAGGATTTTTTGTGACATTTTGTAAAGCGAATGAACAGCAAAAAATATTTAAATAGACTTTAACTTTAAAACGAAAAGGTAAAACGCTTTCACTTCATTCAGTCTCCCCACCTACTCAGGTTTTTTTAGAAGCCGACAATAATAATAGTTTCGGAAAATATTTTTCTACATCACATTTAATTTCTATTTACCCAGGAAATTACAACAATTCATATTTAACCGTAACCCCGTCATCGCCAAGCAGACATCGGCTCCTGACGGGAAACATCAGAACCGACACGAGCAAAATAAAATGATAATTCATCAAATGTAGTGTTTTTTTTCTAATTTATACTGCTATCAAACTATGTTTTTTGGTCATGATTTTAATCTGGAAAGCTTGTGGGGGGTTTTTTATTACCACTATTTAGTTTACTTCATCACAGCACTAATTCCTGCATTCCTGTTTTCATCATGAAACTTGACCTACTTTTTTGTCCTCTTTTTTAATTTTTTTTATTTCTACCAACACCAACAAGGAGTTATCTAAGCTGTGAATGACATATTTTCAGACAATGTTTACAATAAAACAGTGCAAGCTGCAGACTAGGGAAAGATGAAGCATACGTCTCTACACACGTGATTCGGATCAGCTGTAATTTTACGTCAGGACACATGCAATCCATCATCACAGATTGTGATGGGCGAGCGGGAGTCCTCAGAGGAGCAGAAACTTAAAAGTCAGGCTTTAAAGGGGATTACTGTGAGAGGCTTGTTATAGCTCCTGGATGATAACGCAGGTTTAAAGCAGTGATGATGTGGATCCTTGCTGCCTCGTCAAGCCGTCTGAAAAGTAAACGTAAGACATAATAACTGATTGGGTTGTTGTGGAGAGATTAAACGGCTCAAGTTAAATATTCCTCCCCGACAGACGTGTTGTCTTCCCTCTGTGAGAAAGTCCCCACCGGCGTCCTGACTGTGTAATTCGTCGACGCGGTCCAGATGTCTCGTTGGGACGACATGCACCTGGAAGGCTAATGTAACCGCGTTTTAACAAATCAACCATCAAGCCGAACACACAGATGTTTCCACGCTGGATGCTGCGTGAGGGGACTCGAACTTTGGCCACCAGCAGATTTAGATTGGATGAACATATAATATAAGGCTGAGACAATGAATGCATTTATGAAACGATACATTGAAAGGGTTCCCTGTGAGGATGGATGAATGGATGGCAGGGTCTTAAATTTAAAAAGTACAACACATCCTTGATTCACAGCTTTTGGAAAAAAAAAATGAAGATATCTCTGAAAATGATGATCAGTTTCTCTGATTTTACTTTTCATAGGTTTATGTTTGAGTGAAATTAACTTTGTTCTTTTATTCTATGAACTACTGACAGCATGTCTCTGAAATTCCAATCAAAATTAAGTATTTATTTGCAGAAAATGAGAAATGGTCAAAATAAGGAAAGAACGCAAAAAAAAAGGAAAAAAAAGTTTGTATCCATTTAGAAACAACAAAACTAAAGTTTGGTAGAATAACCATGACATTTTCTGTGGGGTTCAGTGCAGTCGGCTCTTCATTTTTTTCCAGAGCCATATGTAAAAAAAAAAAAAAAAAAAAAAAAAGTAATAAAAGCCCCATTAAAAATGAACCATCCCACCCATTTTCATACAACATGAATTTAGCAAAACGCCTTCGACTTATGAATTATACAATATGGGAATCCTGACTTTTATGAGGCATTTGACTAAAGATGAGTGTCAAGCATGTAAAAATGAAACCGATTTAATTGCTTAATGAATGTTTTCACCGGCCTCGGCTTTTGCGCTTCGGCCTCCATCACAGACCCCTGGTCCAGCTGGGCTCGTGAGCGCGGCACCTCCGGCGCGTCCCACCTCAGGAGAGGAGAACCTTATACCTCCTTCCCTCTCTCCATGCTTGGACGAGAGCGCTCAGCGTACCATGAGGCACAAAGTATGTGATTTCACTGTTTGACTTGGCCGCCCACACCAAAACTGTCTGCTGCACAAGGAGCAGCCGGCCGGACTCTGAGGGGAAAACTTTTTTTTTTTTTATCACTTGTTTGAAGGATGTGTGTTTTTTGCATTAGAGGCATAAAGAGGACTTTTGTTTGCAGGTGTTTCTGTTGTGTTAGTTTATCTGCAGCCTGAGATTCTGCTTACACTCATCAGGCCGGATTAGATCACGGACAGTGTTTCAGTGCAGCTGGCGCTCAGCGCGTGTGCAGAGTTTGGGTTATAGAACGTTATTTAACAGTGAAGCTGGAAGCTGTTTTTCTTTTTCTTTTTTTTTTTTTTGCATATTTATTTAACACATTTATGTGTTTAGCTTGTAATGCGGGATTTTAAACATTTGAAATCCACACACCGAGAGCCAAGCCTGTTATCTCTAGTGTTTCTGCCCTTTGGACTCATTTACTCTAAAATTTCTTCTTCGCAGACAACGGCTCGTCCTTTGCTCATGTTTCTACAGACGAACCAAAAGATAAACTATTTTTTTTTAAATCGCCCGTCCTCACACACCTGGAAAACCATTTGAATCCTTTAAGGTTTCCCTCCTTGAATGCCTAAATGTGACACTTAAGACTTTAATCCCTGCTCAGCTGAGGGATTCTTGGAGAAGCTCGTGAAGAATCTCTTAAAAGGTTTAGTTAGTTCACAAAAAGGTTGTGGATATTTACTGCACTGCAAGGAGTTTATTTATTTCATGCTTGAATTGTTTTTTTTTTTTTTCCCACCTGTTTATATTAATTAAATGAACGCTCTTCTAATATTTGTCATCGTTGTAGAAGTACCAAAGTCTTGACGTAGGCCAGTCAGTTCTGAAGTTATAGTAAATTTGCCTTTTGTTTCACATATTGAATAGCTTCTGTTCTGTTAGCAATCTCCCTTACATAGTCAATAAATTAGCACATGTTGATAAAGTTCATGTAATGTAGAGAAGCACATTAATTACACACAGATTGGTGCTTTCTTCAAACCTTTAATTCCTTTCATGATGATTTTCCACATCCATATAGAGGAAATTGTCATTTCAGATCAGAATATTAGATCAGTTCATACAAACTGTGCAACATAGAAATATGGGTTTGATGATAAGTGTGTTTAATATTTGCCTGAAGGTTAGTTTCAAAATATATTTCTAAGTTGACAAACAATCCCCATTGGAACTCGTGTTAAATTTTATAAAATATTCATGTATGAAGGGGATCAGAAAAACAAATCCTGGTAAAAAAATTTAAATATCAATGAATCGTTCAAAACCTGATTTGAGCAGCGTCAGCGTTCAATTTTGTTGGTATTATTAAAGAATGTTTCCACTTTGCCATGTATAAAGTAGCGCTGTAGATTTCCCTGCCCTTCTCCTGACTGATACATTCGTCCTTTCGATCTCTTGTAACATCCCCACAAGCTGTGGATCCTTTAGCTAAAGGATCCAGATGGCACAGAAATCCTAACCTTTATTTTAAGGTAAATAAGATTCAGTTTAATCTATGTGAACAGATGTAGACGAATTAGTTCAGAATGCAGAGAAATATTAAAACCACCTGGTTATGAGATGATTAATAGAATAAAAACAGTTTGTTGGGTGAAATACATATTACTGAAAGACATGCCGTGCTGGAGTCGCTGAAGGAGCATGTTGACATTTGTGTCTTATCTTTCTATAAAATCCTACATTGCATTAGCCAGCATGTTCCTAATGTATTTAAAGCTTTAATTTATCATCTAAATTTTGTCGCTGACGTGTCCCGTATTTGTCTGTTTTGGAACAAGCGGTTAATGACGAGGTCCGAATAAAATGCCAGCCTCTTCCAAAACATTACAAACGATGAGACGCGACGCGGTTGGCGCGTTCGCAGGATTCCTGCTTCTTTCCCGTGTCCGTCCTGTGAAAATAATCTCATGTGGAGAGCAGCATTCCTCTGACCATGTCCACACAAGACGTCTCTATTTTTGGGCCACGGCTCCTGCATCCCACACACACATGATTCCCCTCGGAGTGTCTGGTGACATCTTTTCCCAGACATCTTTTCCCTGGGTCGTCTTTATTTGTCATGTGGGCACTCTTGAAGCCAGCGTGTGGTTTCCAGTGAGAAATCTCGCCGAGGTTCGAGAAGGAAGGGGGAAAGAAGAACAACAGATAGACAGCTGAAACATAAAACACTGGAATGCAGCATTTGACATCTATCAGCCAGTTTCCTTCGAGGATGAGAAATGCATACGGGGCTTAAGAGAGTGTGGACTATATTTAAGCATGCGGAAAATCATCTTATACGTTGTAGTGTAGGTCTTGGCTCATTTGAAACTTCCACTGTAGATTCCAGTGCTTGAGTCATAATGAATCATGATAATTAACACCAGGCCCAGAGCGTCTGCTCCAGAGGATGAGAGCGGACAGAGTCCCAGAAAGCATATAATATATATATATATAAAATATATAATCTTATAGAACGAAATGTCAAAAATATTGCTGATCTCACTGCCCTGTTATCTCTTCTTCTAAACAGAAAATAAAGTGAACGTGTCGGTGGCGTCTGCTTACAGATGGACACCTGTCTTCACAAACACACCTGAAGACGGATGGACACCTGTCTTCACAAACACACCTGAAGACGGATGGACACCTGTCTTCAGAAACACACCTGAAGACGGATGGACACCTGTCTTCACAAACACACCTGAAGACAGACCTGTCTAGCCGCAGCAAACAGGGAAATTAAAGATATTAAAGGCATAAAATGTAAGTCGATGGAACATAAACATTTGAATCAGTCTTTTTGCTGATGATGCATTACTTTCTCTCCAGGATTCACAAACATCTCTCCGTCTTGTAATCGCAATCGATAAATGTGGCAGGCTCCTTTATCAGCCTGATCGATTACGTTAACATTTTTAATGTAATGGATTAATCCAAAATTCATTACAAAGTTTAGCTTAGCACTTTAGCTAAGGCTAAAATACTAAACTGAAGGTCAACCGCATCAAAATGTTAACATTTGCTTGTTCTGTTGTTCTTGGGGATTTCTGTGGGAGATAAATCAACGAAGCAGAGCGCCTTCAGAAAATCCAAGCCAAGATCTTAGAACAGCATTTATTTCTAAATTTTAAAAAGCACAGACACGCATTTGGCTCCAGGTTTTTAAAAATCCAGGTATTGGTCTATGTTCAGAGAAAAGTTTTCAGAGATTTTTCATTTAATATGGGAACTAAACGGGCTGCAGACATTGATGAATCTATATGTAAGAAATGAGACTGTAGATGTTTCCAAAACCTGGTGTTGCTGACTGATAGTTTATTAACTTGCAATAGCCTGCAGCCAGTTCTCATCACACAACAGGAGGGTGTTCTCCAAAGCCGTAATTTATTGGATGTATAGGAATAGTTTTCAGATGAGTAAGGTGACGCGAAGGAAGGAATAATCACTGCGTCGCGCAGAACACCGACTGATTCCTCAGAGTATTGTAGTTCAATCTGCAATATTCACACCCCGTCATTAATCAAACAGTGGCAACCGCTGGAAAAAGAAATGGTTTTAATAATGAAAAAAATGTTTCCTCCCACTTTACCATTAATTTAGTCTAACTGTGGGACTTGTGAGAGGTTACACAAGAGCTCTCCCGCTGGAGTGTCTGGAAGGAACTCAAAGATCTTGTTAGTTTCCTATTTAAGAGTAGCTGTTTGAAACAGGAAAATGAAAAAGCACTTTGCTTCTTCCCGATCGGAAACCCTTTTTATTTCCTTCACGCTATTACATGCCTGAGCAGTCTGGGGGCTTCGCTAAAAGAGGAGCTGGTGGTCCTGCTCATAAATCTCTGCACTGTTTAAGAGGACAAGGGAATAGTTAGTCTTGGAGGTATTATATAAACAGAGCTTTCTTTCCTCTTATCACAGATGTGCAGTGAGGCGCATGCAGGTCCAGGTCTGGCTGTTTGGTTCGTCACAGAAGGATGGGAATCAAGAAGTCAGTGTCTTCTTTAGCCTGACCAAATATCCTTGAAAATTGTCAAACCTGTAGTTTAGATGACTCAAAGATTGGTGTTCAGAGGAATGGCTGAATTTGATTTAAAAAAAAAAATTAAAAGCTCAACAAAGCAATCAACGGTTTGCAACATTGGGTTCCAATCACGGCCCCGGGGGTCTTGATGGGTTTCTTTAAATTGTGGCGGGAAGAGTGTGTTTGTTTGTCGTATATGTCTCTGTGTTGCCCTGTGATGGACCTGTCCAGGTTGGACGGTATGTCTCTTGACCGATGTGGGCATCAGCTGGAACCAAATAGCTGAAATCTGCAAATACTCGAGATCTCCTCTTATAACTTCCTATTTCAACAGCTCAAATCCCAAGCATAGCTTATTTTGCATAAATACATACAGTGAAAACGACCTAAGCTGCAGTTCAACAGCTTTTGCAAACGCCATCCAATAGCGTGTCAAGCAGCTTTGCACCTGAATTGGTTTTGGGTTCTCTGTCACAAACCTTCATGACAGGCAGATCTGGTTAGACACAGAGCCAATCAGCTGGTAGGGAGGGAAACAACATCCAGATAACCAGGAAGTGAGAAACCACGAAGACATCTTTACGAGAACGTGTTAATCGTAAATCTCCAGCGTTGCTTAAGAAGCTGGAATCTCCCTCCAGATGCCTTTGGTGTCCTCCTCAGACCTCCAGAAGTCGAGGCTCCTGCCTGGTAATTTAGCTTTTTCTCACAGCTCCAGCATCAAAAGCTGCTTACATAAAGACAACAGGAGTTCTCTTGTTGGGGTGCGAGGCTTTCACCTTCAGAACAACGGTCCATGTCGACGTTACGCCTTAATCAACCGCCGCATGTCTCCCTGCTCCACAGCTTCAACGATCGTAGCAACCCTGATGCTGCCAGAACTGAGATTAAACCCTGTGAGTTCCTGAAAGCTTCTCTTCCCACTGAATCTCATCCGTCTGACGGTCTGGTGGTTACAGTAATCAGATTACTCATTTGTTAAAGATTCCTCACGGATGTTTAGAACGTTGCTGATGGGAAAGATGGTAATTAGACGAAGTCTGAAGGGTACACCTGAATGTGGGCTTCCTGCATTTGTGTTAATATTTTACCAACTGTAATAGCTCAGAGGTCTGCGTTTCGTACTGTATTTGGTTTAAACGGACTGTTTCAGTGTTTGGTTATGCATGTTTTTCCCTCCTCCCGTCCATCACTGGGTTTCTGGGGAACGGTGTGAAGTTCGGTTTTCCAATAAAGTCAGCTTTTCTCTGTAAGTGGAGCCACGGCGAGACGGTGGGTTTGAGGCTGAATGGAGCTTTGTCGGGTCAAGTGGCGTTGACCTCTGTTGATTGCTGACGGCTTGCAGATCCCTGAGCAAACACTTTTATTCTGCATTTCAACAGAAAAGTGCGGAGTTTCCCCGCCAAACGCAGCACAGCCAAGGATTGATTCATACGCCAGGAAAGTTGAAATAGGAAGAAGAAAAAGAGAACGTGTTTCTACCACAAGCGGTTTATTCAGGTGTTGTTTTAATAGAAGTGAAAGAAACCATCACACACAAAAACAGTGATTTTGAGATATAGATGTTTACATTCAACATAAACTGAGCAGTGAGTTCAATGAAATAAAAAACAAATCTGATGTGCAATAACACCAGGTGATTAGAGCTACAAAAACATTTTCTCAACTAAGACCGGGATTCACGTTAAAATAATATTACTCAAGTAGAAGGAAAATAAAAGTAATGCTGCACTAAAACTGCAAACATTTTTTTTCTGGTCAAACCATTGCTTGATTTATTTTAATTAATGCTTTAGATTAAGAAAAATCCATCTTTATTTCCTACTTTTAGATCTTTTTTTTTTTAACTTCTCAACTAATCCCAAAGAACAACGCTGCCACCACCGTGCTTCGCTCTGGACGCAGCGGCCTTTCGATGACGCACGAGTTTCTGTGCAAAACATGTTTTGTAACTGTGGCTGAAAAGTTCAAGGCTGTTTTTTTGTTTGTTTGTTTTTTTTATCAGACATGAACACAATCTCTCCCAAAGCCTTTAGGGAGATTTCAGCCAGGCTGGGATGTTTTCTTGGGCTTCGGGTGGGAAGACGTGGAGAACGCTGGAGATTGTAGTTATTTGCACAACACAACAACCAATACTTGGGAGAAGCTGTTCCAACTCTTTTTATTAGACAAGCGTATTTCCTTTGGTTTTAGTCTCTACTCTTTTATTTGTCTGATACCTGGCTCGGTTTTGGGTTGGGTTGTTTTCCTTTAGATTAATGACCAATATTTTTTTATTTTGGGTTTAGTGAGATTAATTTATATCCTGCTAGATCCCATTGTGCTCATTTACACTTTAAGTGGTTGTTGCTATGCTGTAGAGGATTCATCTTATTCTCATGCCATCCAATCACCTCCCCAGCAGCTGAAAGCCATCCAGTTCTTTACCTACTTGTCAGATCCTTCTTTTCTCCCCCTTCATGTCGTCTCCTACACCAAGGGTCCATCCTCCTTTGGAATAGTTATTGTTCCAGGCTGATGCTCTCTAGTAATTTTTATTTTTTCTTTGTTTTCTTTAGATCTTACTTCGATAAATCTTGGTTTTCGTTACCCTCTTGTTGTGCTGGATCTGCATTTGGGGATCTTGCACAAAAAAAAAAAAAATCCCGATAAAATCCTGAACCCGACTCAAAGGGAATTCCTGTAAAACTACCTGTGAAAACCAGGGTTTTGCACAAGACATGAGCTACGTTAAATGTGGAATAAATATGAAGGGATTCCTCACGGCCTCGTTGGTCACGTCACTGATGCCTGACATTCTTTGGCTCTTTTTGACTATCAAGGAAAGCCTGAACGCTGCGGCTCCTGATCCTGCTCCGTTCTTCGGCCGAGGGAATTTACTGATGTCTGAAGATGTGCACCGTAAACTTAATCGCCCCCAGAGGGATACATAAAGTTTTCTGATTGAAGAGGTATTTTCACTTCACATAAACAGCAGCTTGTGTTCATGGATGTGTGTAATTTTTAGTTGATTGATTTAGAAAAAAACCCAAAAACCCAGCAGCAACAATTACCTCAATAAAAGGTAAGAGAGACTGTCATCTTAAGGAAAAGAAGATTTTTTTTCTCCAGTTTCATCCTCCTCTATATATAGAGATATATTTATAGATTATCTCATAAACCCACATTTATTTCTATACTTCCCAAAGGACACATTTTCTGTCTCAGACGCTGAGCAGAACAAGCAGAGGTCAGACACGACGACCAGCTGAGAACTTATTACCTCTCAAAATGCACCAGCCATTCCTGGATTTCTAATAAATAACTATTAATCTTAATACAATCTTTGCTAATGCTATTTGGATTGCTGCCTCACCGGTGTGACACGGCCGTCTAAACCTTTTCTAGTTCTGCTGTTCCAGCTCTGGACTCGTTTGACTTGATGGGCTGGAGATGAAAACCACGTCGTCTCATTCAGAGGCTGATGCTGCTGCACTGGAAGTCAAGCCTCTGGATGAGGGGCTGTCTGTGCCTGCAAAAGGTTGAAGATGAAAGATTGCTTTTGCAGAAATCTATGGAAGCACCTCCTGTGCATATTTGGTCCGTTTTGGTACAGCAGCCGTGGCATCGTGAGACTCTCCGTCAGCATCGAGGATCGTATAGTTCAAAATCTGAATGTCCGAAAACCTCTGTGTGCATTTTTGACTTTTGATTTGATTGCCGCAAAACAGGAATTAAATCACATCCTATATTTTTTGCAGTTGCATTGATCATATTTTTTTTCCAATAATACTGGAATGATTTCATAAATTGATCACGTGAGGCTGCAGTAGAGGTTAAAGAAAAAAAAAAAAAAACATAAGCAGCAGTCAGTTTCTATGACGGCAGGTGATAAAAAGGTCCTGGGACAAACTGAACGGATGAAGTCGTGTGTTACAAACAGCGTGATGAAAAGTTAAATGTACAGTTAATCAGGTAGAATATAAATGCCTCACAGGCTTTGCGGCATGTTATTTATCTCTCAGACTCTGCAGCTTTTCTTTTTTTTTTATATATATATATTATTACTATCTCATGCACAGGAGCCTTGACCTGATAAACAGTGTGGGGGGAAAATCCAGCTTACTCTGCCAGCAGCTGCTCTGGAAAAAGAGCATTATCATTATCTGAATGCATGTAGAAATGTCTCTAAATAGATCCAAAAATATGTTTTACAGAAATAAAACCTGAGCCCTGGATTTTAAAGATGCCCAAACAGGAGAAATAAATTTAAAGAAGAAAAAAAAAAAGGTCTGTGATCCAAACGCAGTCGCTCATACAGAAAACTATTTTAATGCCTGGGTTTTACACAGTTCACTCACTCAGAGTAGCCATGCTGCTTCTGAGCTTTAATTATGTACGTTTTAATTATTTCACGCATGGAAATGAGGAACGATCTCTCCAAACGTTAACAGGATTATTGAAAAGTTGTCAAAAACACCTAAACGTTTTTTGCTCCGACTGCTGCTTTTTTCCTTTCCAGTGTTATTTGGCTTTACTTCTCCTTGTTTCTCTCGCTCTTTTGAAAATATTTCCCTGACATGAGCTAATCTTTTCAGACTCTCAACCCACTTCAGCGTAGAAGCTAAACTGGAAATTCTCCCGTTGTGTTTGGAGGAACCTGAATTCCTTCCTTTTCCTGGACATCCATCAGCGTTTAGCAATCCCTTTTCGACGGCTCCAGCTCTTAGTAAAGAATGTGGGTGCTGCAGATGCAGCCCGCCGTCCCGTTTACCGAGCGGTACTCGCTGCTGGCGATCGGAGAGCCGAGGCCTGGGTTTCCTCAGCAGGCTGCTGCTTCCCCGCCAGCGACGCGGCGATCTGTGGCGAGGCTGAGCGAAGAGGATGAGCTGTCCTGCTCACTCGCTGTGACGGATGGGAGTTCAGTTTGGGGCTCGTTCGGGATCTGAGTGGCAGAAGCACAAAAGGAATCAGAAAACACACAGTGCTCCTGTTTAGTTATTTCATTTGAGCGCACCATTAAGTTCTTATTTTGCACAGAAGGCATCAAAAAGCATCCACGTCCCTTAACTTCTTTTCCCCAATTTTGTCACCATAAATTTGAATGCGTTTAAATTTTTTATTTTTTATTTTTTTTTTTTCATCATGGAGCAACAAAAGGTTTAGTGCAAGAAACTAGTGATGCGTAGTTTTAAACATGGCTGAACAAGCAGAATCGCCATGTTTGATGGTTAGGCGTTCTGAACTAGACAGACGGTGATCAGCCGCTTCTAAAAATCAATCTAGAAAATCTTGATATATCACAATTTATTCATTTTTACTGAGGGGGTTTATTCCTTCCTATGTTTTTTTCCCTCCTTTTCTAAGGAAGGAATAACCCCCCCCCCTTAAAAAAGGAATAAGTTAACTGTGACATATCAAAGTTTTCTGGATTAGTTTTTAGTATCTAAGTATTTTTTAATTTGACTGACAGAAAAGCCGAGTGTCTTCAGTCAGAGGCTACTTCAAAATGCGTTGTAATACAGACTGCTTCAGGAGATCCTTCCTGCCCACAGTCATCACCATCTTGAGTAGCTCTTCGAAGAATCCAGAACTAAAGAAAACGTAACATTTTACAGGAATTTCATTTTTCGGTTTTCTGTCAGACTTGATAACTTTAACAACTTAAAAGAGCAACTTTTCCTCTCACACCAGTAAAACTCATGTAGAACCGCGTTTGTTACACCACTTTTATAAAAAGTGGTGTAACACTTTTCTTAGAAAAGTTTTGAAAAACTTTTTTATTATTATTTTAAATAATTATCTGTAATATTGGAAATTTGTTGTAATTTTTAAAGAACTACCCGTTTGTTTCTATTTTTAGGCTTTATTTTATTATTATTTAAAGATTTAAATTAAGTTACATATTTTTATTTCTTTTCTGGAGGTTGGAAAATTCCTTTTAAAAAATAAAATAAAAAAAATATAAGAAAATCATCTCTCACAACACATTACCATTACTTTTAGTGTCATTCCGTGTAGAAATTCAATGCAAATTTTGTAGAAGTATTCTGATAAAATGTTAAAGACTCATGTCTGTTATTTTACCAATTTTTTTTAGAAAAGAATATTAGCTCGTTCATTAAAATTTTTTTATCCATAGTTATTAATTAAGAGTCGTCGTTGAAGGTCAAATTTGTGGCCCCAGAGCCGCAGATTGTGGACCCCTGGCCCAGATGATGCTCCCAAAAAGCTCCCTACTTTCCAAACACCCGTGTTAAAATTAAAACTTATATCCCATAAATCCCATAGTTATTGCACACGCATAAACACGCTTTGATCAGCTGTAGCTCCTCTTATTGTGTTCACAAGCGTCACGCGATCGCTCATCCGAATAATGACTGGAGTCAGAAACTGTCAGAGAGCAGTCAGCAGTTCACTCCCAGACCTTTAACTAGCAACGGCAATAAATCAAGGCAGGACCTTCCCGCTGAACCACGTCAGAAGAAATGGATCGCAGCAGAACCCTAATTCCTCACCAGCCTCTGGATAAACACAGCGAGGGGGGAGTGGGGGCAGCAGAATGGACCGGGGTGAAGCTGAGCGATGAGGGACGGGGCAGGAATTCTCCCCGCTGGTCTTTAAAGAGTCCGCAGGGCTTTAAGGGGAGATTATTTTAGAGATGAATGATTGGTTTTTTACAAGTTAAAGCAGAAATGAAGTTCGGGGTTCCGCCGATGCGTGAACATAAAAGCGATCGGCTTTGTTGTTCTTCTGCAACGTTACGTTAGAGCAAACCTGGGAGAGAGGAAGGGAGGCGATGTCAGACTTTTTTCACAATAAATAAATCTCACAGTGGGAACATACAGAAAAGGGGGTGGAGAGGAAGAGAAGTGATGTTTAAATCTCACTCACTTCATCTCTGTAAGCCCCCTCCATGAAGAAACGTCTCAAACTCGACTCTTAACCTCGAGATGCTGCGTGGTGGAGGATTTTCATACAAGGGAGGCGAGAAATTATGAGGCTCTGCACGAAGAGGACGATGCGCTGATAAGTGAGGAGCTGCTGGGGGATCGGCTGCTGTATTAACTGCTACATTAAACATTTACTCTCCACGTCCTGAAAGCCGACATTACTTTCTCCTTACTGCCAAGTCTGAATGCAACACAGTAAAAGTGAAACGTCACTGGGGGGGGGAGTGATGTCAGATGTGAGAGTTAAACTTCTTGTGACCTTTAAAACTTTTTCCGCAATGTTTTATTGTGTTTTAGTACGTTAGCGGTCTGGACAGGGCTAACTCTCCGATATGTGATCACTAAAGGGAAACAAAATTGCAGCAATGACCGTGAAGCGATGCAACGAGTCTTTTACATCTCTCCGGAGAACTTTTGTCCTATTATTTACTGAATTGCTTTGGAAGTGGAAAACAAATTGGAGGATTTTCAAGGATAAAAGTAGCGCCACATCATCCCAAACTCTATTTTTTTTTTTATCTGTTCAAATTTTAATGAATTTATGAGACAGTCAAGCTCAGATTCCAGCCTCTTTATCTCTACAAAGTTTCAAATCAGTGTAAATGAGTCAGACTGTGTTCATCTTCCACACACTGACACAACTCATGTAGAAAGCCTCAACTGGCAAATGCTACAGACACAAGTAAAGTTAAATTGGGTGGTCAGCGTCTGACACCTAGTGGAGGAAACTGAATGAAGATGATCAGCCTGCTGCACCTGCGGTGGTTTCCAGACTGTGAGGCCCTGAAATAAGTTTTTTACAGATTCAAAAGACAACTCACTGAAATGACGAAGAAGAACGCCAATTATGTCATGCACTATTCTTACGCATCAAAAATAGCACCACAAAGGCAACGTTTGTTCCAAGTGCTTCACAGAAAAATGTAGCAATTTTAAAAACAGAGGTTAAAAACACACCATAAAACACCGAGACTGGTACCAGACTGCTGGTACCGTTCTGATGGGACTAGTGTTTCAACGTATAGTAGAAAACCTTCGCACTGCCCACATCAAATATGTAAAAAATATATTTTTTGTGAAAGTTGCATACTGCAGCCGAAACACTGTAAGGACGTGTAACATTCAGTCTGACTAGTTTCTAAATGTAACTATTTAATTATTTTTAACGTGCTTTATGCACATTGAAGCTGTTGTTCAGCTAACTGCAAACTGTTAAACCAAATATAAATAGTTATTTAGTAAGTTCATAAAAGGGGCCGACAGGCAACACGCAGTACGTCCAACACACACTCCTCTGTTTATGTGAATAGAGAAGGCTCTACAAGACACTTTAATGAGCTGTAAAAAATAAAACATTTGAAATCCAAAGTGCTTGATGAAGGCCATCGTTGTTTGCAGAAAGCTGGAAGTGTGAACCATTTGTCAGTCTGCAGTCACTGAGCTTCTTCTCAGTGATTTCAAAGGGGTCAAACTAACGCCATGCAGAGAGGATTTGAACCTTGTTGCTGCAGCGCAGCAGCGCTGACAGCTGCAGCAAAGAGCTGCTTGTCCATCACGCTTTCACACTCCATACGGTCTAGAGGAAGTACAACGTACTCAGTGGTAATGTGAGTCATTAGTGTTACATTAAAAAAAGGCCTGTTGTTCTTTACTGGAGCTTGGAAAAACCGAAGTACAGTTTAAAATGTCAACTTTGGTTCCAACAGTGCCACCCAGTGGATAAGACACGTAAATACCTGCAGGAGATAAAAAAAAAGTTCTTGTTCTGGATCTGAGAACTTTAAAAAATTAAACATCTCAAGAACGTATGATTTACACATTTACAAATAAAAATCATTAGCACAATAAAGAAAAGTGGTAATTATTATTATTATTATTTTTTTTTTAGCAAAGTACATTTTAATTTCTGTTAAACAAAAAAACATAAATGGCCTTTAAATTCTAGGAATCTGATACATAGTTGATTTTTATTCTGAAACCGTCTTGTCTTCGTCGTTGTTTTTGAAATAATTATCGATTGGAGTAGTGTGTGTGTTTTCAAACTGACATATTGGTATATAAAATGTTAGAAATGATAGAGGTTCTACTTTCTTTAAGCCTAAATTTTGATAACTATTTCCTGTTTTCTTCTCTTGTATCTCTGTCCTTTTTAAAGTGACTCGAGATGATTTTTCGTAAGCACACAGACTTCATACCTAAGACGCTTTCCTGGTTCATTTTGTGTGGCAGCTTCTAAAACAACACAATAAAATCAGTTTAATTAGGCACTTTGGTATATTACATAATGTCTATCCTGGTTCATCGTGACCTGAAGCGGAAAGGAAAAAAAATAAATAAAAGATTGTCTTTGTTCTCTTATTGCTCGCTTGTTTTGGACTTTTTGGAGCTATTGAGTTTATTTCCAGAGAGTTTGTGAAATTCTGCTGTCAGTTTAAAATAATTCACCGAGCCGCTCTCTTCGAAAAAACACACAAGAACGAGGTAAACATCAAGAAGAATAAAAAAAAGAAGTGGGAAATGCAGTTCAGTACCATGAGTTAGGGAGCAAAATCAGATACTCTGGTTAGATATGAAAACAATATTTAAAAACAGGTTGATGGTAGAATAAATAAATACAACTTTGTGACTGAGGTATAACAATTTAAAGTTAACTTGAGGCTTTGAGTCACTTTTCATGCGTTACAACTCCGGGCAACTTGAATGCACAAGCCGCACAAACTTTGTGTTTACTGTTTGCGGCATGACTTTTTTTGTTTTGGTGGATGGAAGCTTGCAAACCCACTGGTTCTAGGTCACCACTCAAATCCCATTACAGTGTAACAAGCATGGCATCTCCCTCCCCTCGCTGTGCCCCCAGAAAGCTGCGAAGAATAATGAGCAGTAAACAGGCCGGGCCAGCGGACAGGCAGCAAAGAGGGTGTCCAACTGGAACTGACAAAAGATGGGAGGGTGTCGCCATGGCAGCGGCCGAACCGTTTGAGTCACATGGTCGGGGAGCTCTCTTGAATCTGGCGAGGGGAGGCTCGGAGGAGTCTTTCTTCCCAGCTTTGGACGCCGATGGCAGCAAAATGAGCCAAGCCCCGATGGCGGAGAGACTCCATCTGAACAGGACGACAGGTTTCGAACCGCAGGACGGGGAGGCGGACACGCCCGTGTTTGGTGGGTAGAGCAGCGTAGAAATGATTTCAAACAGAGGAGTTTCTGTGAGATGTCAGTTTGTTTTTCTGTGGCACCCCAGAGGTCAGAGTGTTCAACATCGTCCTCATCAGCCTGGCCTCGCTCGTTCTCGCCATCACCGGCCTGTACTGCGTCAGCGTCTGCTACAGCCGCAGCAGGTCAGCGCAAAGTCTCCTTCACACCTTTAAGATGTCAAAGGTCGGCGTTGGGATGACACGCTGATGTACCTGGAGCTCCGTCTCACTGATTTAAACGCTTGACGCTCAATCTTTGGCGTTTTCTCGATACGCAGGTTGTTCTGTTAAACACGGCACTCGTTTTAAGTTGTCTGACTGCAAGAATGAACTTTTGCAATCAGGAAGAGGATTAACCAATTCATTAGATAGTAGCTGAAAGTCGTAAGTGATTCTAAGATGCAAAGTTTGGCCTATGTTGAAAGCAAAAAAAAACAAAAACAAATTATTTTTCACAGTGAGTTTATGAATACGAAGGGAGCTGTGATGTAAATTTAAATGTAAAATTTCCCCTCAGGCAGTCAAAGAGAGCCCTTATTTACGAGAGCGCCGTGACTCGGGGCGAGCCGGAAAACCCGGTGGCAGTCAAAGCTGTGAAGCGGTCGACCAGCTTCGTCAACCCTATGGCGTTCTTCAGGAGGCCCGAGGCTGCAAAGGACAACTCCAGGGTCTACTTCATCTACAGCAACCCTCTGCCCGTGGGACTGAACGAGGACGAGGAGGAGGAACACAAAAAAGCCACCAGCACCACCACCAGCGGCAGACCGCAGCAGCAGACTTTGCTGACAATGCCGCCGTCGTTACGGGAGTACGCCAGCGACCCGAGCAGCGGATTCATCCTGGACCCTCCCATATTTTACATGCAGCTTTAAACAATTAGGAGAAAAGCATTGGCTATGAGGTTAATCTCGTCTGTAGCTGTGTCCACTGTCCACTATCAGAACCTTGTAGGTTAAAGGATTTATCTTCCGTTTCATTAACGCAGAGCAAAAACGCGTTAATGAGAAAAGTTTTAACTTTATGGTAACCTGGACTCAAAATAGTAGACATGGCCCAATTCTTATATTTAAAACAGAGGGGTGGGGGGAAATCCCACAACATATCTCCATAAGGACAAATGCATTAACTTAGCTTTTCCTTTTAGAAAAGAACATTGACATGGATAATTGTGGTACAATAAACATGTTTTCCTATCGTTTCCTTTTTGCTTCGCAGCCCAGTGTTTTGCCATGTTAATTTGGACTGATTAAAAGTTAGTTATTTTAGATTCATTGATTTAAAAATACCTTGTTATAGTACCTAAATACAACTCATTTGTAAACACTAATAAAACAATTATTGTAACATTTATTATGTTGTTGTTATAAAAACACCGACACCCTGGGTCTGTCAGTGACCAACATGATGCACACAGTCTGGAGGAGGAGAGGTGGAATCACATGACTGGCTGTGACCCTTCATCAGGTTTAGCTTGATTGGTTATAATAGCCAAAAAAGATTTGATTTTTAATACAGAAGCATTACGTCACAATCATGGGAAAGTCTGCTGACTGCACAGCTGTCCAGCAGGCAGATACTGACACGCTCCACAGGAGAGTAAAACACAAGAAGCTCCAGTTTCACAAACAGCTGCATTTCAGCATTCGTGGAAAGTTGAGTGAAAGGAAAAAGTGGGAGAGAAATTAGCCACAAAAAAAAAAAAAAAAAAAAAGGCAAAAGGTTTTCAAGAGCTTGGGGGGGGAATCGAAAGACATGAACGTTGCTGGAGTCATGAATTCAATAGTTAAACATATCCAAGACATTAGCTTCTGAACT
>NW_015112785.1:0-6395 GCF_001443285.1 Poecilia latipinna | reverse complement strand
AAAAAGTGGTACATGTCTGGATGGTGAAAAAGTTTGAGAAAAAAAAAAATGGGGGAAAAAATTGCCCAAAAAAAAAAAAAAAAAAAAAAGGCAAAAGGTTCTCAAGAGCTTGGAGGGTGATTCGAAAGACATGAACGTTGCTGGAGTCATGAATTCAATAGTTAAACATATCCAAGACATTAGCTTCTGAACTTCCTGTCAGAAGTTTCTTAGCTGGACTAAGTGGTATAAAATCCTCATTTCAGATGAAAGGAGCTGTTGCATTTTATTTGGAAATAAAGGTCAAGTGGAGGAGGAAGGGAGAGGTGCGTTTCCGGTCAGTGATGGTTTAGGAAGCCATGCCATCGGTCAGCGTTGCTCCACTGCGTTTCCTCAAATGTAGAAACTAAAACTAAGCTAATAAGTTCAAAACAAAACAACTTGCAAACACCTTTGACAACAGAGTCGATTTTGCACATTGTACCTTTAATGGAAAGGACAGGCGCAATCTTCAAAAACATCACCGTCACATTTTCCGAGACATAAAATAGAAAAAGAATCTGAAGCGACTATTAACAGGTTTTAATAAAACTGGTGGCGTTGTTTAAAAAAGGCGAGCAGAGCGTGGATCACAGACAAGAGGGGAGAAGAAGTGAAACGGTTATCGCAGAGCAGCCACTGAGCGGCCGGAGACGGAGAGGACGTGGAGTCCTCAGACGACGGGCTGCGTCTCCCTGACCAGCCACTGCAGAGCCTCCATCTTGCCCTGCCGCTCCAGCTCCGCACCAATCACCTCCCTGCACCTCCGGTGGTACCCGTTCACCCAGTCCTTCTGTGGGGACAGAAGGGTGGAGAAGCCATGAGGACACCGGCTGCGTTTCCATCGCTAAACGTGCGTAAAACTGTCTACGTTCCGCTAATGCCGAAAAGACACAATTTCACAATTGCGGTGTTTCCATTAAGTAGGAAACGTAATAAAAAATACAAAAAAATCACACTGGAATAAGTTGTTCACGCTATAAGACATTAAAAAAAACATGGCGGAACATGATCTTCCGACTACTTCCTGTCGGTTCTACTTAGTGGTTTTTGCTGGTGGCAACATGCTGCTGTTCATGTGGCGCGAAAAAAAGTGTTTCCTGTGCAGTTTTGTGAAATAAACTAATTTCGACATGCTCAAAAACTAAAATCACCTGATCTCACCGGCAAAACGTTTCATAGGAAATCTAGAATTTTTCTGTCAAAATTTGTGCGTTTCCTTTAAGCAAATTTATTTTGGAAATGTCAAATCGTGGAGTTATACGGTCGACGGAAACCACACATACCGACAGCAAAACAATGTTGAGGAAAACGGAACGGAAACGTGTTTGAAATGTTTACGTTTCATTTAATCGTGCATCACAAACATCATCGTAAATGATTGTCAAAATCAAGAGCTGGATTTACAAGTTTAAATTTGCTGTGAATTTTTCTGCTTGCAGTCACGTCAGATTACAGTAAACTCAATGCGTCTAATATACGACGCTGACAGTTTTCTAAAATTGACGTATTCAGTGTAAATGTCTCTCACCTCCTTCTGGGTGAGCAGCTCCGTGTTGATCATCTTCACCTGGATAGGAACCAAAGTCAGAGGCTCAAACGTCAAACTCCCCCTGTTCCTGTAGTTGTACTTGAACCACAGGTGGAAGAAAAACAGAAAAGAAGGCAGAAATTACACCACATGATGATTGGAGGTGGTGTTTTATTGCTTTTTGAGATGGTATTTATGTTTTTACTTTGGGTTTAGCAGGAACAACGAGGACCACGTTTTCAATACGAATCCCAAACGATCCGTCTTCATAGTATCCAGGCTCTAGAAAAACGACACATAAACAAGGGAAGGATAATGTCGTGTTTAGAGAACGTCGAAAAATATCTCAAATATCAACTGATGCAGATCAGGCGGCTAAGATGTGATGTAAACCCACCGTGATTTAGATTTTTAAACAAGTGGGCATTCAAGAGTGTCATCATCAACTAAAAAAAAAAAAATCTCCAAAAATATTACAGCTTAAATGTTAAACTCTGATTATGACAAGTAAAGTAGAAATTATAGAAAAAAAATCTGATTTTTTTTCTTTTTTTTAATTTGTTTGATATTCAGTTTTCATTTTTTCCAAAACTTATCTAAGACTGAAAAATTATTAATAAAACGCCAAAATGCTAAACATTTCCAAAGACCCCGAATGTAGTAACTCAAAGCCTCGGAGTTGAAAAATTAGAAATCTGTCATTTCTGTCCGCCGCCTCTCTGAGTTTGGTTAATCCCCCCCGGCTCTCATCCCGTGTCGTACCATCACTGACGATCATTCCGGCCTCCAGAGGTTCGTCGGCGAAGGTTTTGTAACTGATGCCGCAGGGCCCCTCGTGGACGTTGAGGAAGCAGCCCACGCCGTGACCCGTTCCGTGAAGGTAGTCCAGTCCCGACTCCCACAGGGCAGCTCGGGCAAACGAGTCCAGCAGGTGGCCTGGACACACGGACACAGTTAGTCAGAGAAAAAGCTGTAAAGTACATATTTCCTAAATTTTTTTTACAAACAAATTGCCGTGGTGTGAACCCTTGGAAGCGGTTCTGATGTTGTGGGCGGCTCTCTGGGTCTGACCTGCAGCTCAGATTTAAATTACAGAGCTGCTGTAATATTGTTAAAGAAGTTATCTTAAATCTGAAGATTCCTAGTTTAAAATCCAAAGTACATGCAGCGCCTATAAAACATATTCACCTCTTTGGATGTTGTATCATTCTAGTGCTTTTATAATAAACAAAATTTGACTTTTCTGGCAAAAAAAGTTACAAAAATAAAATTCAATATCAAAGTGAACGTTGTACAATATGAGGTCAAGTGAAGCTTTTACAGAATTTCATCTTAATTTTGCAAAAGTCCTTCACCAGTCCTCAGTAATATGCCAGTTTACTGATGACTTGTAGTTAAAAAGAAGAAGAAAATACCAGATACATTTCCATAAAGTATCAGAGAGTTCAAAATGAGTGACTTCATTCATCAGACCTCATGACTTTCTGCTCAACAATCTCTCCTAGAGAAGCAGAGCTCACCTTTAGTTCCATTGGGGAAAATGGCAGCGCTGACAGCTATGTGTCCCTTCAGCACGTAAGTAAAGCATTCCTGTGGTGGAATAAAATGCAAAGTTGTCCACATTTACAACAGACTGGGTCGTTAGAACCATTAAACCCATTTTCACAACAATAAAGCGGTTCACCTTCTCGAAAGCAGAAGGCGTCCCGAAATGCACGGTGCGGGTGACGTCTGTGGTTCCATCGCTGCCAAACGCACAACACAAATTATCTTGTTCGTTCATTTCAGTAGATATTAGCATGTCATAAAACTACTGATATGCAACAGCAACATATTTACATGTACTGAGCTCCAGAGTCGATCAGATAAACTTCATTCACAGTAAGCGTTCTGTTGGTTTCAGGAAGGGGTCTGCAAGAAGGGAATGTGGGTTAGCTGAGTCAAAGGTCAAAATTATTCCACTGATATGTTTTGTTTGTTTGTTTGGTCTCCTTACTGACCGGTAATGTATGATGGCTCCATTCGGACCCACGCTGGAGATGGTGGGGAAGCTGAGGCCAACAAAGTCTTTCTGCTGACTGGAAAGAAAAACGGAAAGAAATTCATTCACTGCACACACTGCTTTAAAATCTCTAAGCTTTAGGAAGCTGAACCATGCCAAAAAAAATCTAAATTTTAAACCACTGTCAGCGAATTATGCTGAAATAAATATGCAAATTATATAAAAAAAATGCAAAGTTTTATGAAAATATGTTATTTTTACACTTCCAGTGGACATGTTTTTTATTCAAAAGTCCAGTAGAGGGCGATATTGCTCATGATCGGTGAATTTAACAAGTCTTCACACATCTTTTAAAGGCAGAAATCAGAGTTCCTATACATTTTTTAATGTCAAACCTTCACACTTTTCCAGAAACAAATGTACCAAAGTAGTCTGTCATCAACATAAAAATCTTAAATTCTGAATACAAATGTTTACTAACCCTAACCCACTTTATCCTGAAGATGGCAGATACAATATCTGCCTTATATCTGTCAAATAAGGCAGATATTACTACAGCCATAAGCTTTTGCTAGAAAGCTGTAGTAAAGAAAGAAGGAAAGAGAGAAGGATGAAGAAGTGAAAGGAAGCATGAGTATTTTAGACAGCTGGGCAGAATTCTCAAATATATATTTTTCTTTCCTTTTATAGCACTTATTCAGACCTAGAACATTTCAGGTTTCTGTAGAATTAAAGGTGACACAAAGTGAACCGAATTGACGTCACAAACTGGACACGGAAAACTGAAAATCACCTGCGGAGTTCCTCGGCCTTATCGGCTGCAGAGATCTCAGTCACGTTGCCGTTGGGGATCTAGGAAACAGCCGCCGAAGCGACGGCAAGTGGAGTGAAAAAAACAACACTGGCACACTTATAGGTTTGAGTGGAACTAAGTGATGTAAAGGCATCTACTTGAACAAAGTGTTCCCAGTTTCAAAGAACCAAAAGACCCAATCTTGATCCAGGCTTGACCCTTGCCTGTGAGTCTCCAGTTATGTCAAACTTTTTTACTGACAGATTGGTTTTGTGAAAAAGAATACCTCCTTTTCCAACCAAGCAAAGAGTTCACAAAGAGCAACAGCATCCTTGATCTGTTGGGAGAAATAAAAACAAAATAATAATTTAAAAAAAACATCCGACTTTTTAAACAGAACTGAATTAAAGAGGAAATCAATGTCTTTAATTTTATGTAAATTACATATTTATAAGGTTCAAAATCTCTTACATGGGCCATTTTCATGCCTTTGATCTCGGTGGCGTTCTTTACGGCTTTGGAGAGGCAGAGCGGAGTGTAGGGAATCGGAGTCCTGTGAGCCTAAATAACAAAAGAGACATTATTAAGAGGCAACACAAATCACAGTCATTGAATATTTTTTTCCCTTTTTGTTTTATTTAATTTACCCAACAAGTAAAAAAAAAAGACAATACACCTTCTACCAGTCCTAGTGTTTTAATATATATATCAACTGATGTTTATTTGTGAAATGACAAAAGAAAAATGCTTTGATACACACCTTAATGTAAATGAAGCAAAAATGTATTAAACACAGAAATAAATCACACACAATTCATAAAAAAATCCTAAGTATCTCAGGATTTATTTAATTCTAATAATTACAATACAAATTGTTCTAATTTAATGATTGCGCAGCAAACTAAGCTCAAAAAACTTAAATTTTTTTTTTTAAGTTTAGAACAATTTTTGTGCATATTCTATTAAGGATGCTAGTTCAATTATCAGCAAATCAACAAGTGAGCCTTTTTTGTGCAGACTGCTAGAGGAACGGGATAACTGCTGAACATCTAAAAATAACTTCAAAACTGATATCCTGGAGATGCAAGTGGGTGTTTTCCCTATAACGTCTTTGAAACCTGCGACACAAATCACCATCGACCTGAAACAGCTGCTATGAGGACGTAAACAAACAGCTTCTCTTGCTTACCAAGAACTGAGTTCAACTTCCCTTTCTGACCTTGTCCTGAACAAAGCGACCAGTCTTCCCTCACCTTTGGGACGACCTGCGTAAGAGCGCAGCTGGCCTTGTCACAGATCCACACTTTGTCTTTGGGGCCGAGCGCAGCGCAGATCGCCTGGAGCTCGGTGTAGACGGACTCATATGGGAAGGTCTGGACGCTCAGCTCGGGCCGGCTGGGGGAGTCCAGCTGCAGGTGGTCCCGCACCACCGGGTCAGACAGCCGCTTCAGGTCCACGAAAAGTCTAAAAGCAAGGATGGATGTGAGGGGGAAGGATTCATTCATAAAGAAGATACATAAGATACTGACACACTGCTTTAATTTTAAAGGTAGGTTCTACTTTATACATTTACATATACAGTATAACAATAATGCATAAATGCTAAGAAAATATCTAGTTACTTGTGCAAAAAGTGACTGAAAACGTGTTTACCTGTTATGTATTTATTCTATTTCTGTGTTTCTGTGATATTTAAATGTTTTAATATAATTACAAAACTGAGGCGGTTGAGGCCTGAAGTCTAAAAAGCCATAGAAAAGATTTTGAAACCCTTTCCAGACTCCTAGATGTTAATTAGTTTAGAGTGGATATTAATGTGATGTAATTTTTGACAGCTTTTTAGCTACCATATTTTCTGGACTATAAGGCGCACCTAAAAACCTTCAATTTCCTCAAAAGCCGACAGTGCGCCTTATAATCCGGTGGCTCAATATTGGTGCAATATGGACCAATATTGAACCACAACAAGTCTAGCACCTACGGTAAGCAGCCGCCAACTTCATTTTTGCCCGTAGAAGAAGAAGCGCGCAGTGCATACTGGGATAGTTGTC
>NW_015112784.1:589205-595696 GCF_001443285.1 Poecilia latipinna | reverse complement strand
AGACGCAACAGAGAGGGACAAAGAGGAAATGGAGAGGGAACAGAGAGGAAGCAGAGAGGGAACAGAGAGGGACAGAGAGGGAATGGAGAGGGAAGAGAGAGGGAACAGAGAGGGACAGAGAGGGAATGGAGAGGGAACAGAGAGAGGACAGAGAGGGGACAGAGAGGGAACAGAGAGGGAACAGAGAGGGGACAGAGAGGGAACAGAGAGGGGACAGAGAGGGAACAGAGAGAGGACAGAGAGGGAACAGAGAGGGGACAGAGAAGGAACGGAGAGGGAACAGAGAGGGAACAGAGAGGGACAGAGAGGGAATGGAGAGGGAACAGAGAGGGGACAGAGAGGGAACAGAGAGGGAACAGAGAGGGAAACAGTAAGTGGAACATGAACCCAGAAACTCTGGAGAATAGCACAACAAATATTCCTGAAGTATCTTCAGTCGTTGTGGACGGTGACGATGTGAACAGGAACGGTCTCCAGTAGCAGTCAGTCTTCAGAGAATCAGAGGAAGCTTCTGACTGAAGACTGTTGCTATGTGATATTCTCATGCTAACATGCTAACAGCTCAATATCCAAACAGGAGAGACGATGTTCCACAATAATATCCTCAATAAGAGATGGGTTTTCTTTGTCATTTTCTGAAACAATTTACTGCTAAATGTTCAGCCACCAGAAGTCGTAGCGCTCTATTTTCATTCAAAACTGCTTTCCTGTTTTTTCAGGTAGTTTATTTCCAGAATTGTAGAAAACTAAAAAATACACTAAATATTACATATTTGTTTGGCAAAGTAAGTATTGAAGCTAAATACTTAGCTCAGAGCTAAATGTTTGTCAGTAACCACAGGTGGACTTCCAAAATAAAGCTGGGAGTTCATTGTATTTTTTAATACAATCTTTTGATTTGCAATACTTGATTTCAGAATTTCCTGTTGGTGAAACTGAACCGCTTAATGTCACCTCTTTATCGTTGTTTCTTTTCTTCAGTTTAAAGCAAAGAATGTTGAAGATCAGAGAAAAAAGTGGATCCAGAGACCCATATCAAGCAGAAGATTCATGAAATGGAAGAAAAACAGAAGCGCATTGAGCAGCTAGAGGACTTCCCTCTACAGGACCCAGGTTTGATTTTGATAGTCACTTCTGCTTATTGGTAAGTTAATTTTATATTAGCTAGATATGTTGATGGCTCAGAGCTAAATATTTAGTTTTGTAAACTAAATGTAAACTTGTAAGTCTGGGTTCTGTAACTTCACCATCGGGACCCATTATTATTCTCTCTCTGTGTGAATATTTAGTAAACAAATCAGTGAAACATTAATTTGAATAAAATAATGAATGAATCTTACAGAAACATGTAGATAATCAGCAGAGTGTTGAGAGAAACAGTTTTCATGACTCTGCTGTCAAACACGACCTCTGAACCTGGAAACAAAAAAAATTCATTTTTCTTTTTAAATTATTTAAAAAAAAAATAATTTAGAAATGTTTAATAATCAGAAAATGTGGAAAACTCCTCAGAATCTAGTTAAATCAATCAGATATGATCAAAATGAATATTTAGGATATGAAATTTGGTTTCATTTTTGCCAATCAATCTTCACCTAAAACGTTAAACAAAAATGATTCTGGAATGTTTTGTCCTTGTTGTTAATCTATTTGTTCATAAAGTGCAGCGTCTTTATCACAACATCCTGGTTAAAGTTAAAATGGCCGATGTTTTATTTTGTTGTTGGACACACCTGACCACAAACGTTAAGACATAATTATTCCTTTCAGAGGATGAATCAGCTGAAGGTTCATCCGGGTTGTTTCTGTGAACATGTGAGCAGAACTCACTGGACCGGAGCGAGTTCTGTGACTTCTTGGTGCCGCTCTGCTGGTTCTGATGCTGCTTCTTCACTTTGTGCTTCTGCTCCGGAGAAGGCGAGTTACCTTTTTGTTTCAGGGCGTCCAGGAAGTGAGGGATGGGCAGGTCTGCTGGAAAAAGATTTGGTTAAAAACTGAAAGTCAATTTTCAGCAAGAGTTTTTGTTGTTCTACAACTTTTTGTTATTTTAATCTTCAGATTCGACTTTTAACGGTTCTGTGATGACAGATGTTCCTCCGAATTATTGATGAAAATCTTGTTGATTTTTCCGTAGAGCAGATTTAGACACAGTGCTGCTTCACACACTATTGGCCAGCATTTGCTTTAAATCAGCCAATCGAGGAGCAGCATTCATTTTCCTGGCCACTGATTGGTTGAATAAGAAAGACTGTGAATGTTGGCTGCATTAGAGATAAGACGGTTTCACTCTGCGTATTAATGCATTTTAAGGTACATTTGGTGTTCCACATTACTTTTTAAAAATACTGTTATTGTTTCTTCTCAGTCAGAAATAATCCTTAAAGTTTTCATTTAAATTCCACTTTTAAATTATAATAACTTGAGAATATTTCTGTTTATTTCATATTTTTATTCCAGTGCTTTAATCACTTGTGGTGTGCCTCAGGGCTGCATCCTGGGCCCACTGCTGTTCCTAAACAACATGATGCTTCTGTTATTTTCAACCTTTCCAAAATGTTTGGTGTATCACATTCATCAGGTGTTCGAAGCTTCGCCCAGCGACTCCCTCCCACCTCACCACGATATCTGCTGCTCGTTATCCATGTTTTAGTTTTAGAGCATCATGCTCTGCATGTGTGCTATGAATGCTGGGTAATGTGTAATGTAATCAGACAGACTAGACGGACGGCGGTACCGGTTATCTTATCGTAGTCTGGAGCCGGAGAGTCGGAGCTGCTGTTTTCCTCCAGCTCCTGCCGTCTCTGCCTCACGACTCCGTCCAGGTCCACAAAATCACTCTGCAGGAGAATTACACACAGCTGAAATAATAAAAGTCACATGAGAATAAGATTGTAATAGAAATCATAAAATGACTTTTATGACTTTCGTCTGGTAATTTTCCATCATTATTCTGATAATATTTGGACTTTTTTCTTGTGATTTTTAAAAAAAATTAACTTGCACTGTGAAAACTGAAAATCTTCCCAAATAATGTTGGTTTTCACGTTAAATATCTTAAGAAAACACAAACTTCCAAGTAACTTTTCAGCAAGATAAAGGAACTTTTTTTAAGTCAATAATTCATTAATATTGTAGGAGCCATTTATCCTTTCTGGTGTTTATTGCCACCAGGGGGCGTATTTTATTTTGAGTTCTGAGTGTGATGGGGGATGGGTTATTTAAGGTCAATCATGATTCTGTTCAGGTGTTGTTAATAGGTAGAGGCAAACAGTTTTCTACTGTGCTTGGTTTTTGGATGTATGTCGAATTTATGTGGATCTTAAGGAAAACAGTAAGACAATGGACATTGTACTGGAAATAAATGACTTAACTTTATATCAAACGGAAGATCGGCATGCTGAATCTTAATTGAGCGCACGTAAAACCAACGCCTTTCAACAACAACCACCAGTAGCCTAAAATATAGGATTTTAGCCGCTACAAATATTGATGAAAATGTTCTCGTTCCATTTCCAGATAATTTCATTTGTAACATGGGAAAAATGTCCTGCTATAATTGAAATAATCTGCCAATGGAAGTAGGATTTTTTAAATTAATATTAAGAAATTATTGACTTCAAACAAGCTCCTGAGTTTTGCTGAAAGTTACCTGTCAGTGTGGAAGTGTAATAAGATATTTGCAGGAGAAACTGAACTAAAATGTCTTGGTCAGATTTAGTGATTTTGCAGTGCAGTCTGGGCCTGATTCTCTCTGGACTTTTTCCTGCCAAACTAATAAGAAATTAAAGCCAATCTATAAATAAACTAGGAAAATCTGAATAAATGAAAACATTTATGACTCGAACTCGACTGTTTGGGTTTTCTAACAAGTTCAGGATGGATTAGCGCTGCTAGCTAACTGCTTCAATCCTGCTGCTTTAACCTGTTGGTCTCAGGTTGTCATTCACAATGACAGGGGTGTCAAACTCCAGTCCTCTGCTGTCCTGCAGTGTTTAGATGTGCCACAGGTAAAAAACAGTGGAATGAAATGGCTTAATTACCTCCTCCCTGTGTAGATCGGTTCTCCTGAGCCTTGCTAATGACCTAATTATTCTTTTCAGGTGTGGTGCAGCAGAGGCACATCTAAAAGTGGCAGGACAGCGGCCCTTGAGGACTGGAGTTTGACACCCCTGTCACGAGAGGACCCAAGTTTGGGTCCTCTCGTGAATAACAGGTTAAAAGCTGCAGTCTGATGAGGCGCACAGGCAGTAAAAACTGGTGGAAAACTGGTTTGAACTGGTGGATAACTGGTAATAACTGGTGATAAATGATAATCTATCAGCCGGTTTGGTACGAAGCGGTGAGACGGACACCAGACAGGCCTACTGATGATTCCCTCTGTGACCTCCACAGGTCAGGCTGTAAAATGTTGAGTCATTTTGTGACGTGAACTCACGATAGGAAATGGGGTCAACAGCGGCGACCTCTGACCTCTGAAGCTGTGTGGAGCTGAGGAAGGAACCGGGCTGCTGCACGGACTCCTGCCCTGTGAACGTCAACACAACCAGAAGCTGCAGGTTCAAATATTACGACTCGGATTCGACTCTGAACGTTTTAATAAGTTAATTTAACGTCGAAACGTTCAAATAAAGCAACAAACTGAGAGAAATCTGCCAGTTTGCATCAAATCATTGGTTACTTATTGATAAATGCTGAGTTTTCATGTCACACATCAGGATCTCTGTTACGCAGGAAATCATCCGTTGAATTCATCTTAAAACCCAGAATATTATTTTAAAGTAAAGAAAATGTATTCTTAAAGCTGCAGTATGTAACTTTGATAAAAATATTTTTTACTCATTTGTTGAAACTGAGTGTGTTCTCCCAAATATTCTATTTATGACGAATATTTCAGCAAAAACTAAATCTAGAAAGTATTATTCTTTTGCTTGATTTCAGTTGAAGAAACAATAAAACTGACATAAAATTATCAGCTCCTGAAAACCAGAATGAAGCTAAAATTTTATTTGTTTAGCACATTTCAGCAGCAAGGCATTTCAAGGTGCTTTACATAATTAAAAAACAAATTAAAAACAGCATGTGACATTGAATAAACAGTAAGAAAGAGAAAGAGATTTTGGAAAAAACAAAACAAAAAAAAAGATAAAAACATACTTTTGTTACAGAACTTAAGCGCCTGTCGTCGCTGGACTCTGCCGTCCGTTTAACCCGGGTATTATCCAGGTATTATCCAGGTATTATCCAGGCCCCGTCGCCTGACAGGACAAGGTCTCCAACCTTGCAGCTCCAGACTCCGTCCACCTGTCACGCGATTTTTTGCGCTAGGACTTCGCCGTCCTACACGGATTTTTGTGCACTATTTTTACCTGTTAGAGTCTAGAATTTACAGGGTTTTTATGCATTACTCCGTCTCACCTCTAGGTGGAGACAGAGTGACGTCAGGAACTTGTAGGTGTTGTCTCTGGACAGGAAGGAGACGAACACGTACTGCGGCAACAGAAGAAGAAAGTCTGCTCACCCACCAGTCAGTATCAGCTGATTATCGGTTATTGAACAGGAAGTGAGCTGGCTGGACGCGTTTGATTTCTCACTCTGTCGTTGGTGGTGGCGATCACCAGAGCGTTTGGCAGCAAGATGGCGGTTTTGGTCTTTTTGATGTTGGTGATGGACATCACTGGGATGGCAATCTGAAATAAAAAATAAAATATATTTTTAGCTAATCCACATCTGGACTTGGTTTAATTATAAAGTAAAACTGCTTCAGGGATTTTAAAATGTCTGAATTTATTTCAGATTTACTCTAATCAACATTGAATACGGAATATATATAATTTAATTTTGTCCAGTAACGCTCTATTTCTGTGATAAGTGTTTATTTTTTGCACTGCTTTCATTTTATTGAAGCGCCTGTAAAACCTATTCACCCCTAGGATGTTTGACTCTTTTTATTGCATTTATAAATCTATCATAGTCAACAAAATTTGACTTTTTTGACCAAAATTTACAAAAACAAATAAAAAAGAAACTATAAAGTCAAATTGAAGTAAACTATTACAAAGTAATGACACTTAAGCTATAATATTTAGGTTTTTGCATAAATATTCCCGCTGTTCCAGTATTTGCGCCTCTGGCTGCCGTCCCAGCAGGAAGTCTGTGTGGATCAGTCTGACAGTTTTTCTTCCTGCTAAACTGTTGGTAGGAATCAGCTGTGAACAGGCCATGACTTTGACTAGGCCACTCCAAAACCATCTCTGTGTAGCTTTAGTTGGACATGCTTTAAAGGGGGTAAATATTTATTCAATTATTTTATGCTAAATGTTTTTGATTTCTAAATTATTTTGTAGAAATTAGCTTTCATTTGGCAATAAAGAATTTCCGGAAACAGATTCGGTTTTTAGTTAATAACAATATTTAAGGTGAACCAGAACCTTTTAGTTCCCACCAGAACTCTGCTGTAACAACAGGCTGTGTGTGTGTGTGTGTGTGTGTGT
>NW_015112784.1:582379-585550 GCF_001443285.1 Poecilia latipinna | reverse complement strand
TGTGTGTGTGTGTGTGTGTGTGTGTGTGTGTGTGTGCGTGGTACCTTGGTGTCTTTGCCAAAAACCTTGGAGTGGAAGCAGATCCAGTGATCGGAGACGAACATCCGGCCCTGGTACAGGATGTCTTTCTGCAGGGCGCAGGTGTAACCTGGCAGGCAGGTGAGTGACTCAGTTAGCAGCTGAGCAGCCTCATATGTAATATAATATTTAAAACAGGGAATATTTCAGCTGTTTCACGTCATCCTGGATCAATAAAGTGGAATCAGACGTTCAGCTCTGACTTGAGGTTCATTTAAGGTGGAGCAGAGAGTTGTGACCGTTCAGACTCACTCTGTCGGAGCTGCTCCTCTTTGCTGATCTCCTTAAATATTTTATGGTACTGACTGTTGCTCTTGGAAAGCTGCAACAAAGAAAACAGCGCTGAGAGCTGACCGAGCGGCTTCCTGTCTAAACTTCACTGAGAAATAAAAAATAATATCACTGAAACACAAAACTGGAAGGAAAAAAATTATAAAAATAACAGAAATTGAAAAGTTTTTACTGATGAATTGGTTAAATATTTTAGTTTTGCTTTAACTGCCAGAAATCAATCCATCCATCCATCCATCCATCCATCCATCCATTCATTTGCTCTTTTCCATCTTATGTGATCACTTGTTCTTTGCTTGATCTATTCCAACATCATTCCAGTTGGTTTGTGTGACGACATTTTAACATTTTGTAAGTTTTATGAAATTCCATGTTATTTATTAATCTTCTTGGAGCAGAAAACGGAGCACTGTTGTGTCTTCAAGGTCTTCCACTATCAGTAGGTCTGTTGTATTTAGTTACACGCCTGAAACACACACACACACACACACACACACACACACACACACTTTTTGATCTCATTCCAGTGACTCGACGTTTTTAGACACTGGCCACTTACATTGTCCCTAAGAAAAATTAGCACCCCTACATTTATAAAAATATAATTTATTTGGGTAGAGAACCTTTTCTTCACTAAGAGAAAACCTTTTAATAAATGGTTCATGAAAATGTTCTGGAGAGACGATATTAATGCAGAAAGAAATGTCTGCAATTCATTACTTGATTGATTAGTCATTAAAAACTCTGCTGCTCCATCATCCTTCTACTACTTCCTCTCGTCTTCTTTGTGGTTTCTGCCAGTGGTAACATCCTGTTGTTGATCATGTGATGCAAAAAAAAGTGTTTCCATTGTAGTTTTGTGAAATAAACCAATTTTGGAAAAAAAAAAAAAAAAAAAAAAACCCTAGCAACAAAACTTTTATTCAAAAAACTTGAGATTTTTTCTACATTTTCTTTTTCCCTTTAGGCAAATTTATTTTTGAAATGTCAAATTACGCAGTTACCTACTCAGTGGAAATGCAGATATTGATCGTAGGCCTGGACAGAACCAATTAATAACCTATCAGACTCACCTGGCTGTAGTGGGACTTCTTCCTGTCTATCTTGGACTCTGGGTCGATCTGGACCTGAGTCAGCATGGAGTTGTCTAAAGTTTTTGACCTGCAGAGATTAGCAGAGAGAATTATTACCCAATATAAAAAAATATAGTTTTATTCCTCCATACATGACTCTTCACTTCCAACAATGCTAATTTAATGCTAATTTGGTTTATAGGTTAAAATAAAAATATATCTACTTTAAATACACATTAACATAAATCCAACATGGAGTGTTGGACACACCTCTGCTAATGAGCTAACTGCGACGCCAACACTGTTTGTGATAACTTTGAAATATTTAGCCATCTTAGCATTAGATTATGCTAATAAATGTTTTTAATGGGGTTTAGTGTTAGCGGATGAATGTTTATGATTACTGCTTTAGGTTTGGGCAGTTGGTGTAGCGCCCACATGCTAACCTATTAGCATTATTGCCTAATAGGCAATAATACACAGATATAAATATAATAGTCATATTTATATCTGTGTATTGATCTCCTTCAAAGCTACATAAGCTGGCCAGCTGCTCATTACCTCAGTCTTTCAGAACATTTGTTTCAGTCCAAAATCTGTCTTTTCCATATTTTATTGCAAAAATGCTAAAATATAACTTAGCCAATATGCTATGAGGCTAACACTGTGGATGCTAATGAATAAAAAACTAGAATAATATATATATATATATAATTTTGTAATTTTGGGGATCCCTTCTCTGTCCCTCAAGTATGTTTAATTAAATTAAATTTAATAACCCATAGTGGATACCTGACCAGCTGCGGTTTCTTCCTGCCTGTCGGCTCTAGTTGCTCCTGATCTGCAGCCTGCAGTGATTCTCCCACCATCCTGCTGATTTTCTGATGCTCCTCCATCACATCTTCATCATCAGAACTGGACATAAACGAAACAATAAAAGCAGAAAATATTAACCTGCAAAGAACCGTTCATCATGCAGCTTTTATGCTACTGTCCATTTTAACTCACCAATCAGCCTGGGTTCATTTTAAGATTCTGTGTTTTTAAAGAACAAAGAATCTTTAAAAGCAACAGTTGCCCCCTGAGCAACTGTTGCTCCATGTTGCTCAGGGGGAGGGAGTGTTGCACAGTCAGCAGCTCAATGCATCGACTGGTTTTCTCAGGTTTAGTTTGTTTTGTTTTTACCAGTTTGAATAATAAATGGAATTTAAACTGGAATGCAGGTAAACTGGAATTCAGGTTTACCTGCAGCTGAATAAATAATTAATTCGCCTGGCAGCAACTAACGGCTGCAACATGAATCCTCAGAGTGGATCCTGAGTCATGTTTAAGACGCTCAAAGCAAACAGGTTTTGTTCCTCAGCAGGTTTTAAACTCATTTAGTTTTTATTTGATTTTTCTTAGTGACATTAATGATGTTTTCTGTGGATTTTCTATATTTTAAAATGTCACGACTTTCAAAATCTTTTATTTTTATCTACAGTTTTGATGAAAAGTAAAAACTTTGAGTGTTGAACTTTCATAGATCAGATTTCTGTCTGATCTTTGCTCTGCAGGAAAGACCAGAGATGGTCCTGGAAGAGGTTCCACCTGGAGGACGGTTTGGTCCACTCATCTTTATGGTTGTGTTCTTCAGAAAAAATGGAGCGGAGAAGGAAAGAAGGACAGCAGAACTAATAAAACATCAATAAAAAAGTTAAAACAGCAAAAAAACGGAAAGAAAAAAATG
>NW_015112784.1:577596-580995 GCF_001443285.1 Poecilia latipinna | reverse complement strand
CAGTTACCTACTCAGTGGAAATGCAGATATTGATCGTAGGCCTGGACAGAACCAATTAATAACCTATCAGACTCACCTGGCTGTAGTGGGACTTCTTCCTGTCTATCTTGGACTCTGGGTCGATCTGGACCTGAGTCAGCATGGAGTTGTCTAAAGTTTTTGACCTGCAGAGATTAGCAGAGAGAATTATTACCCAATATAAAAAAATATAGTTTTATTCCTCCATACATGACTCTTCACTTCCAACAATGCTAATTTAATGCTAATTTGGTTTATAGGTTAAAATAAAAATATATCTACTTTAAATACACATTAACATAAATCCAACATGGAGTGTTGGACACACCTCTGCTAATGAGCTAACTGCGACGCCAACACTGTTTGTGATAACTTTGAAATATTTAGCCATCTTAGCATTAGATTATGCTAATAAATGTTTTTAATGGGGTTTAGTGTTAGCGGATGAATGTTTATGATTACTGCTTTAGGTTTGGGCAGTTGGTGTAGCGCCCACATGCTAACCTATTAGCATTATTGCCTAATAGGCAATAATACACAGATATAAATATAATAGTCATATTTATATCTGTGTATTGATCTCCTTCAAAGCTACATAAGCTGGCCAGCTGCTCATTACCTCAGTCTTTCAGAACATTTGTTTCAGTCCAAAATCTGTCTTTTCCATATTTTATTGCAAAAATGCTAAAATATAACTTAGCCAATATGCTATGAGGCTAACACTGTGGATGCTAATGAATAAAAAACTAGAATAATATATATATATATATAATTTTGTAATTTTGGGGATCCCTTCTCTGTCCCTCAAGTATGTTTAATTAAATTAAATTTAATAACCCATAGTGGATACCTGACCAGCTGCGGTTTCTTCCTGCCTGTCGGCTCTAGTTGCTCCTGATCTGCAGCCTGCAGTGATTCTCCCACCATCCTGCTGATTTTCTGATGCTCCTCCATCACATCTTCATCATCAGAACTGGACATAAACGAAACAATAAAAGCAGAAAATATTAACCTGCAAAGAACCGTTCATCATGCAGCTTTTATGCTACTGTCCATTTTAACTCACCAATCAGCCTGGGTTCATTTTAAGATTCTGTGTTTTTAAAGAACAAAGAATCTTTAAAAGCAACAGTTGCCCCCTGAGCAACTGTTGCTCCATGTTGCTCAGGGGGAGGGAGTGTTGCACAGTCAGCAGCTCAATGCATCGACTGGTTTTCTCAGGTTTAGTTTGTTTTGTTTTTACCAGTTTGAATAATAAATGGAATTTAAACTGGAATGCAGGTAAACTGGAATTCAGGTTTACCTGCAGCTGAATAAATAATTAATTCGCCTGGCAGCAACTAACGGCTGCAACATGAATCCTCAGAGTGGATCCTGAGTCATGTTTAAGACGCTCAAAGCAAACAGGTTTTGTTCCTCAGCAGGTTTTAAACTCATTTAGTTTTTATTTGATTTTTCTTAGTGACATTAATGATGTTTTCTGTGGATTTTCTATATTTTAAAATGTCACGACTTTCAAAATCTTTTATTTTTATCTACAGTTTTGATGAAAAGTAAAAACTTTGAGTGTTGAACTTTCATAGATCAGATTTCTGTCTGATCTTTGCTCTGCAGGAAAGACCAGAGATGGTCCTGGAAGAGGTTCCACCTGGAGGACGGTTTGGTCCACTCATCTTTATGGTTGTGTTCTTCAGAAAAAATGGAGCGGAGAAGGAAAGAAGGACAGCAGAACTAATAAAACATCAATAAAAAAGTTAAAACAGCAAAAAAACGGAAAGAAAAAAATGATAAGAATGCGAAAATAACAAAAAGAATTAATAATCTAAAAAAGGAATAAAAAACAAAGAAGGAAAAAGTAAGAAAATCAATAGAAAAAAACAAAAGAAAAAGGAAGGATAAATAAAAAACTTAAACACAAAGAAAAATTAACAAAAAAATAAAAGAAAATAATGAAACAAAGAAAAAAATAAAAATGCAATGAATATAAATAAAACATCAACAAAATGTAAGACAATAAAATTGTAAAATATGTTAATTTTTAATATTACAAAATAATTGAATAAAAAATAAAAATAATTTGGAAAATGAAATAAAAAAATTATATATATATATATATATATATATATATATATACAATAAAAAAATCCAAAACATAATTAAGAATTTTAAATATATGCATATAGAAAACAATAATGAGGAACTGTGAGGAAGCCTAGATGGACCCGAATGTTTTACTGCTGGTTCCAGAGAAAATGGTTCTGCTCCGTTTTGCTCTGGGATAAAAATCTGAAGGCTCCAACCAGCTGCTGCCACTGCTGAGCCGGTTCTGCCCTGGCGGCAGCAGGACTCTGTTGTTCTCCCTTTGTTGCTGCTCTCAGCCTGAACTCCCTGATGCTGCTGCTGCTTCTCAGTGGAGGTGATCATCAGTTCATGCAACAATAGTGAAATGTGTTTGTCTTCAGTGTTTTCTGTTGACAGGGAGATTTCCTTCCTACTGTCTCCACATGCTTTATTCAGAATGAGAGATTGTTGCAGAATTAACATGTTAATCTAATCAGCACTGTTGCTCCATGTTGCTCAGGGGGAGGGATTGTTGCACAGTCAGCAGCTCGATGCACCGACTGGTTTTCTCAAGTTTTGTTTGTTTTGTTTTTACCAGTTTGAATAATAAATGGAATCTAAACTGGAATGCAGGTAAAATGTCTCTGCATACGAGTTTATGATTGGATTGGATTATTCTAATTCAGAATAAATAAACTGAATTGATGCCATAAAATAACATCTGAAAACTGCAACAAAATGTGAAACTATGAGAAATTTCTGCACACAAACTGAACCGGCAAAGTTTGCAACATGCATTTTTTCTTTTTCATTTTGTGAAAAGAAGTTTTTAAGCTGCTGAATTATCTTTATAATCATAAGTTATTTGTTGCAGCTCTGTTAATGTCTGCAGCTTTATCGAAGAAATTAAATTTACAAAGTTTAAATTCAGATCAAAATCAGGATATTTTCTGCAACAGCTTCCAAAGTGAAACTCTTGGTTCACTTTCCATCAAGCAGCTTCTACAGAACTCCAACTGTACTTTCCAAATGGACTCATTACACACTTACATTTTTAACGCCATGAAGCAGAGATAATAACGGTACATCAGCTGTTCCTGTGTGTTTGCTCTCCTGAACTCACTGATAATCTCGGCCTTGCTTGGCGGCTCCTCTGCTGCTCGTCCTGACATCGTCCTGAGACGTCTGCTGCTCCACGCATTCCTCCGTCATCTCAGCCTGGATGTCCTGCTTCCTGCCGCCGAGCCGTAAGGTGAGTCGAGACTCTACCTGCACCCCTCCGTCTCACATGTCCCGGCCAATCAGGCTGCAGGATGAGGT
>NW_015112784.1:570381-574097 GCF_001443285.1 Poecilia latipinna | reverse complement strand
GGTGGGGGGGGGTGGGGGGGGGGGGGGGGGGGGGGGGGGGGGGGGGCGTGCGTGCGTGCGTGCGCGCGCGTGTGTGTATGTTTAAACCTTTGATCGGTGACATTTCACCCTGCAGTGTTTGGAAACTAAAGCTTCATCTTTTTAAAAAGTGGGCAGCCTGGAGGTGAAGAGGGGAAACACAGCAAAGCTGCTTCCTCTTCCTCAAATTCCAGCAACAACAAAACATTTCACACACAAACAGGCTGAAATCTGGACCACATATTGCAGACACAGATGGGGGGAAAAGAGAACTACCTTTCTGCCAAAAAGCTTTTTCTAGATTTTCTAAAAAAAAAAAAAAAAAAAACATTTCTGAGCTCCAAAAGTGAAAACTTTGCCACAAAATCTGTGAAATTTTTATTCCCAGAAATTGTATACAGAATTTTTTAGTTTCAAAATACAAAAACTTACTAGAAACAAAATCAGAACATTTTAGATTAGTCCTAGAAACCTCAGAAATTTTATACAGAAGCCTTGAAAATGTTTTCAGCTCCAAAAGTAAAAAAAAAAAAAATTGCTTGAAAAAAAAACTTTAAAATATTTAGATTAATCTCAGAAATATTCTAGAAAAAAAAACTTAATTTCTGAGCTCTAAAATCAAAAAAATTGTAAGTAAAAACTCAGAAATTTTGAGATAAATTTGAAGTTTTCGAGAAAAAACCATGAAATTTCTGAGCTGAGTTGAAACTTTGTGTGCATCAGCTGCAAAAACTCTCAGACCAGAACTGAAGAGCAGAAATAAAACCTGTTGTTGACTGGTGGATTTTTTTAGCTTCTGTTTATTTACGGTCTGATGAACGAACTTCAGCCCCTCACAGATTCAACCTGATGCACTTTGAAACACAAACAGAGACGAACCTGAAGCCAAATCTTTACTCCACAATATTTTGAATGGAGCCTGAAACATAAAATCTCCTTCAGATTTTTCCTGCATTTCTGCTGCCAGAAGGAAGCGACGATTTCTGCACATCTGCTCCTCTTTTCTGCTGATTAAACTGGTAGATTTTTGCTGTTCTCCTCCACAGATTCACCTCCACATCCTGCCCATCATCCTCCAACCACTTCCTGTCTTCTTCTTCATTTCTGCCAGTAGTAACATCCGGTTGTTGACCATGTGACTCGTGTGATGTGAAACAAGCGTTTTCAGTTCAGATTTGCAAAATAAACCAATTTCAATCTTAGTGCAGGTTTTTTTTTTAAACTGCTGTGTTTCCCTTCAGAAAATTTATTTTCAAAATGTTAAACTGTGTAATTATCTGGCCAATAGAAACGCAGCTGCTGTTCTGGCCTGATTGAAGCTTTTCAGGCTCAGAAAACTTTTGGGAAACAAACTTCCTGCAGAAAAAGTTTGATAAACACATTTGTTCGCTGCAGAAGGTTTTGATCAGTAAATGTTTTGTGGATCAGCTCATGTTGCACCATAACGCATCAGGAACTCTGTTCCAGAACGCGGCGTGCCGGCTCAACCTGAGGTAAACATGGCGGGGCATGTAGGTGGATGACCCTTCACCCCGACCCCTCAGACTATCTGCTGCTCTGTTTGTTTGCTTTGATAGCTGCTCCATTTGCTGCTGCCCTAATTATCAGGTTGCTGTTTCTATGCTGCAATAGGCTGAAGCTGCTGGACAAACTCACCACTCCTCCTCACGTTCTTCTCCTACTACTCTCCGTTTTTTGCTGGTATTTCTGGCGATCTGTTTGGCTGTGAAACTGTGATCAGTTCTTCTCTTTCTTTTTTGTATCTCAGTTCAGTCCCAGGGGGAAATGTTTTGCATTTTAAACACAAAGAACAACATAAAAATACATGAACAATATCAAAAACAGACAAAACACATATTTATTAATATATAAAACTGAATTATAATTATAACAAGTGAAACCTTTGCCCTCTCCTCTCTGTCTGCAGACAGTCAAATTTCTTTTAAGTTATAACTGATTGAGCGTTTTTATAACAACTGAACTATCATAGTTACTTGATTATACTCTAAAATAGGATGATGTGCCTTGAGAACACATGGTACCGCTACTTTAAGAGGGTTGTATTATTAGAAAATCATCTTTTCTGAGCTTTACGTCATGCTGTAATGTTGCTTGATTGATTTCTCTTCCGTTTCCTGAGTTGCTGAGTGATACGTCTACATGGAGCCGACACTAACTAAACAGAATCAGGTGAACCGACCGGTTCTCCTAAACCGGTTGGTTTCCACACAGAATGAAACCGACTGTTTCGCAACAACCTGCAGCTTTAAAGGAGCAGCAATGAGGAAGAGATGAGACTCTTCCTCATTGCTGGACCAGTGATGAGCAACAATCTGACCTGGTCATGTCCTTGGATCCAGCTACATGTGCTTCAGCTTTGGAGGCAGAAACCGCTGCTGAGCATCATCCAGACTTTAGTTACGGTTCCTGTCTCACCTGATAATGTTGTGCCCACTGGAGACCGGACTGTTGGTGACGGGGCGGTGGGGAACCACACTAGATCAGGGCTGGGAAGGTAACTTAAGCCTGTTTCTAGACTTACTGAGATGATGCACCAGAAAACAGAAAAGGTGTGTTTTAGAACAAACAAGGTGCTTTTGTTTTCATTTGTCTGTATCAGGATGGCATATGGCTGTAATTTGGTAAAATACGTAATGGGCATATTTTGTTTTTTATGCTTCCCACATGTGTGATGAACCAAACAAATTTATTGATTCTTTTTTGAGAATCAGAAGTTACTGATTCTTTTGCGAATAGTCGTCTGACTGGATGTTCTTTGTAACTGTATCACCTGGAATTTGCTGAGCAGATTCATCACATCTCAGTGGCTCTGGATATGCTATTGGAAACTCTCCAGAATGTTCAATGTGTTTTTGTTCTCTTTTCCTCTTCTGGTTGCTGTGGTGTATCTGGCTTGTTTTTTAGTGGGGTGTTGCTTTTGTTTGTGATATTTGTTTATTTCGGGGTGCAAGTGGAATTCAGAGGGGGATGTAACAGTGTTTAGGTTGTAGAATCCCACTTGCTTTATGTATCAGTGCAATGGGGAAATAGCGCCCCCTCTCTGTGTGGCTGGTTATGCTGCTGGCTCCTGTCCTCAGGGCCAGTCTGTGAAAGCTGCACGAGAGGCGAGTTGCATTCTTCAGCACACAGTAGAAAAGTGTTAGCAACAGATAAACATAAATTTAACTATCTAAGACAAATAGAGTGTTTACTAAATGTCTGCCTGGCACCAATTTTTGTACTTTTAGTTCTGTTAATATTATAAAACTCTTCATGTGCTAAGTTAAAAGCTAACAACGCTCTGTTGTAGTGTGCTGAGTGAAGCTGAGCCGTTGCACTGATTCAAACCCGACATGTTCTCATTCAGGAAATAAACTGCAGATCACCCAGAAACTCCTTGTCTTCATTAAAAACCTACACAACGCAGAGTGGAGGGGTCACTTGGACCGGCCCGGTTCAGTGGAGTGAAGCAGAACCCGGTTACACCGTGATTGGTTGTTTCTGACTGGAATCGGTGTGTTACTGCAGACGGCTGCAGCAGCACAGGGAGGAGGTGGAGGAAGTTTGTGTCAAAAGTGTTTCTCCTTGAACATTTTCACAAGAACTCTTTGAAAGTGACTAAACCACGTTACTAAGCAACGCTTTTTCCTGATCAAAGACCCAATAATTACCTATTTTATTAGTTTTTTTCTCTGACC
>NW_015112784.1:550134-565851 GCF_001443285.1 Poecilia latipinna | reverse complement strand
AGGTTCTGGTTCTGATTCTTCTCTGCATCCCCAGAACCAAACATGGAGAAGCAGCATCCAGCTTCTATGCACCACAGATCTGGAACAAATTTCCAAAAAACCTGGTTAGAGCTGCTTTTGAAATGAAATCAATTAAACATTAATAAACATTTAACAATGCCACTTGACAAAACTGAAAGCTTCAGCTGCTGTGACTGCTTTCTATGACTTTGTAGTTTTGATACGATCTGTTAAACCGGTTGGTTTCCAGAGAAACGAAGTGGATGGTGGTTTCACAGAATTTTTCTGCAGCTGAAGGAGCAGAAAAATGCTTCATGTTCCAGTTTGACAAGTAGTTCTGACCCAACAGGAAGTAGATGTTTTTATTGCTGCGAAGTCGTGTTTCTTTGTGTAGCTCCTCGGAGGTTTTCCCACCGTCTCTCGGCTCCCAGCAGGTTTATAAAGACCAGGTCAGCAGCTCAGGTACAGCAGCCTTCAGCCAGAAGATCCAACCAGCCAATCACCTGCAGACAGGTGAGTGTTCAGCTTCATCCATTCATCTCTCTTTAACTGTTTAACAGTGAAACTGTCACTGAGAAGTTTGACATGGAAACCATCATTTTGACAAACTGGACAGAACCAGCTGGGTTCATATTTGACCCGTTTTTCTATCAAATCCTTTTAAAATCTCAAAATATTTCTGTTTTGTCTGAATTTCAAGCTTGATTCAAACCAACTTTAGAACCACTAGTTCTGCTTTTACAGTTTTATCAATGCATATAAATTATATTTTATTTTTGTTTGTTGCAGCTGAATCTCTGTGAGAAAGAGATGTTTCATATTTATCAGATATAAAAACTCCAGTTTGTTTCCTTTATTGACTTTTGTAAATAAAATAATTTCTTTCTGTAAATTCTCGTCTGTAGCCAGATGTATGTCGTATCGGGTGTAGTCTCCGTCTCATGTTGGGTTTAACTTTGATGCAGGAGCCAAAGATGCAGAAGTACATCAATGATATCGGTATCTCTCTGGACAGTGACGAGGAACTTTGGTTTAGTAATAATGGTTACACCAAACTTCCTCTTGATCTGAACAAAGGAGCACGGGGAAACAAAATCTTTCTCTGGTACAAAACAGCTGACTACAGAGCGATCACCAGGATCCAGTTTTCCTTCAATGACTGGATGAAACAAGGTCTGAAGGATGCAGGGTACCGCCTGGTCGATAAAGATCTCAACAAAGGAGCCGGGGGCAGCGACGTCTTCCTGTGGTTCTTCAAAGGTTATACTGAGTACGACGTCCCAATCGTGGAGCTGGACCTGTCCACTGATGCAGAAGATAATACCAAGAAGGGCCAGCCTCAGTGGGAGAGGTCAGCCTGCGATCTGAACCGGAAAGCTGGAGGAGATTTGATCTACCTGTGGATGAAGAGACAGCATCAGACCTACATCTGTGACATTCAGGTCAATGCTGGTGATATATCAAACTATGAATTATTCCGTGAAGGTTACACCCGAATAGATGAAGACATCAACAGAGATTCAGGTGGATCTGACATCCTCATCTTTTACCAACAAACCACTGATGAGAAGAAGGCCATCACAGATCTGAAGATCACAACTGATACGTCGAAGGAGAGTCGTTTGGTGAAAGCAGGCTATCAGAAGGTGAAAACAAACCTGAATGATGGCACCAAAGGAACCCCGTTGTACCTGTGGTACAAAAAACATGAAGTCACCAAATCTCCCATTTCGTTTATCACGGTGATCCTCCACCCAAAAGCAAAGGAAGCGTATAGCAAAGCCGGCGTCAATGTCATCGATACAGATCTCAACCTGAAAAGTTCAGGCCACAAAATGTTTCTGTGTTTTAAGTAAAGATTGATTGTTTCTGAGCATGCTCAGTGAGAGCCAATAAACATCTTCTATCTGTAATCTGAGAAATGATTTCTCTGTCAAACATTTTCTCTGAATCTGATTACTGATGATTAAGGTTTATAAAGTAGACGCCAGAAGAAGCTTTCTGGTATCCAGAAACTTTTCATCTGTTAGAATCAGCTTCCAGTTATTCAGTGGTTCTGATCCAATATCCCGTAATATTCTGTTTTCTTATAAAGTCATAACATTATGACAGTATTATTGTAATTTTATAACTTTATTCAAAAAACAAAAAGTTTTAGTCAGGTTCTGATTCTCTGTTGAAGAGTTGAGATCAGAAAAGTATTTCTGGGTTCTGAACCCGATTCCTGACAGAGAAACGTATCAATCACTCAGTCAAAACATGAATATCACAAATTAATTTGTCATTTTCTTGCAGCAAGTTGTAAGAAAATAAAGAAACAATCACACAAAAAATAAAACATCAGTACAAATAATGTTTGTTTTATAGAAGACTGTGATGTAAGAACAAAGATAAACCGATTGGTTGGAAAAGAGCGTATAATATTGGAATATTTCTATTAAAATTCAGATAGTCAAGTAAGAGTAGAACCACTTCAACATATTTTTACTCAAGTAAAAGAGTATTTACTCAAGAACTGATCAAAACATCATTTAATATTTAAAACTTACATCATCAGATGGACCAAAATATAAAGTTAAGTGGAAATTTGGGGATTTTAAAGACCAAAATGACAATAATTTATAAGTAACAAAAAATAACAAAATTAGGCAAAATAAAAAAAGTTTCCAAATCAGTTTCTTTAATAAATAAAAGTTGATTTTATTTATTTTTATTTATTTTATTAAAAACTGCAGGTGTGTGTCTCTGTTGAATTTTTTGTTTTCATTCAGTGGGTAGAAAATCCAGAAATTTTACTCCAGTTAGAGTAGAAATACTTCATAGAAAACTTACTCAAGTCAAAGTAAAAAGTACAGCATAGTAAAAATACTCCTAAAAGTAATCTATTTTATTTTTTCAAAAAAGTTACTCAAGTAAATGTATCTGAGTAAATATACCAAACTCTTTATGAAACAGCTTTTCCTAGAAATGCAGAGTGAAGTTCTCCTTTAATTTGTGCAGCTTTGGATACATGATGTAGTTTTTCTCATGGATTCCACTCAAAACACCAAGAACTTCTCTTCATAATCTCACATTTATTTATTATTTTATAGTTGGTCTGGAAGTAATTTAACGATTCATAACAGATACTACTAAGGATTTATTGTCATTTTTAACTGAACATTAAAATAATGAATTAAATGCATTAGTGCTGCCTTATCTGCAGCTACAGGGTTTATAAATCTTGAGGCCTGAAACAACGGCGCCCCCATGTGGCGGAACTGAACGTCCAGATCATTTCACAGCTTTATCATGAAGCTACAGCAACATTAGCGTTGTTTGTAATGACGTCACACCAGTGTTGTTATGGCTACTGATTCCCTACAGGTGTCGCAAACCAAAAAATATAAAATCTGTGCTATTAAGTGTACCATATTATTTTAATTATTTGGAAATGTCATCAACTAAAAAAGTTTCTTTTTTTACAATATATTTATTGAGTTTTGCATATATGAAAAAGAACAAACATTCAAGCAAACACAAAAATAAAATTCAGCCAAAAATAAAAACTAAAGTACAAATTATTTGTAAATACACATAAATGACTTTTCAACTGTAGCCTCGGTAAGTATTGCTCTTTAAAAAAATATATATATATATATATATATATATATATATATATATATATATATATATAATTAATTAATACTATATGAATTAGAAAATTCTAAATTCATAATAAGTTAACAAGTTGGATATTTTAAAATTCCCCAAGAGTTACCTATTATTGGTGTAAAAATAATAAATCGTTTTCCACTTAGTATGGAAAACTAAATAACATTTAGTTTGTATTATTTGTAGTTACTTTAAGTATTTATTATCATGCTAGCTTTTGTTCTTGGGCCTCTTGATAGTGCAGCGGCTTAAACCGCTCTGAACAATATTATCGTTTATCACGATAACTTCTGGGAACGTTTATCGTCCAGCAGCATTTGTTATCGTGACAGGCCTGCTGCTGAAGGCGCCCACCGCCTCTGAGCCTCACTGCGGCTGCTGGCGCGCTGACAATGACTTGAATGCTGATGATCGTGGAGATCAACAAAGGAGACAAGGAGAGAGGAGATGAAACGCTTCCTGATCGCTGAGGAGAATGGAGAGCCGCTGACAGACTGCAGGGAGCTGTCACACAACCTCACCGCCTCCTCCTCTTCCTCCTCCTCCTCCTCAGCCCACAGACACGCGGCCCTGTCCTCGCTCCAGACCCGGGGACCAGGCGGCGGGTCGGAGCCGAGGAGATCCGCGCTGAAACGCAGCCGAGGCGGCCAGGAAGGACGAGCGGACCCGGAGGAGGCGGAGGCGGCGGCGGATCATCCGGCGGCTCCGGGGGTCGTCGTTCAGCGGCGGCTGCAGCCTCAAGGACGCGGCGTCGGAGGCGCGGAAGGTGTGGAGATGATTTCAGCGGCCAGAGATGCGGACGGGAACAATAACAGCAGCAGCATCTCTGAGCCTCCTGCGGGCAAAGTCAAGGAGGAGCGGAAGGGGAAGAACCTGATCCGGGGCTGGAAGAGGGACCGGGACGCCGCCGCTCCTCCCGCCCGCATCAGGAAAGAGAAGCCCGGCGACGATGGCGCGTCTCCTCCGCCTTCCGTCTTCCTGCCGGAGCATCACCAGGGACCCGGAACCGACTCCCGGATCCCCGCGGGAGACAGCAGCACCATCACCGGAGGCTCCGGGAAAACAGCGGCGGACTGTGGAGTAAAGAGCGGCGGAGGAGCTATTGTTGTCCGGCGGCTTCACGACGAGCCTCCAGCGGCCAAGAAACACAGAGGAGCCGAGAAGGTAGGAGTTTTATCATCCCCAGGCACACAACAGGATTTATTTTAGCGATAAAATGAATAAATATAGTGAGGGATGCAGGTGTGAAGGCCACAAAGACACAAACGGAGCATCTTGATGTCCTTTTGTTGCTGCCCAGCTGCTGTCATTGTTCCCAGGCTGATCTGCACAGATGTCTGATTTTCTCTTTCTTCTTCTTTTGGGGAGATTTAGAGGAGGTTGGATGCATGTTTTAACAAATCGTTTTCTCTGAATGCTTTGTTTGCTTTTTCCCATGTGGGAAAAGACCTCATGATGTCAAATTTATTCACATTTTATGTCATCAACTCCGTTTCTTTCTTTCTTTTTAATTCTTTTTATAAAAAGGCTGACAGGTTGTGCTTCTGAAATTATTTTTGGGAGCTTTAAATAAGTCATCCAGAGGGAGAAGATGGAGGAAGATGAAGGGAAGGGTGGAGGGGTGAGGTGAGGAAAAGAGAGATGTATGATGGAGAGCGAGGAATTTGATTTGACAGCAGAGGACGCAGGCTGGAAGAGTCTGGCAGACAAAGAGGGAGGATGTCCAGGAGGAGTTTGTGTCTGCAGGAGAGACACTGCTTTGTTTACGTGTTGATCTGAAGGGTTTTCTAAAAATCATTTCCTGTCATCGAGAGTCTGAGCTCCACTCAGCTGTTTGGTGTCGATTCAGTTCATGGCTGGACTGCAGCAGCTTTACGTCATCAAACGCTGAAAACTCTGGATTTAACTGAGCAAACCCGTCCAGGATCCTGTCGGATCATCACTGCTAACGAGTAGCTTCTCATTTCTTATGGCTAAACTCAGATTATAACAAATAAAAAAATTTGCTGCTGTAGCTATGCAGATGATACACTGCTCTACATCGTCACAAATCAATGCCTGGAGGAGCTGAAGTTATTACCTGCTGCTGTTGGATCAGCCTTCCAGACCTCTCAGGGGTTCTGGTTCTGGTCCAAACGTGGAGCAGCAGCATTCAGCTTCTAAGTGCCACCAATCTGGAACAAATGTCTGTAACTAAAACCCACCTGGTTAGAGGTGATTTTGATTAATAATAAATAAAGCATTGATCAATATATTTGATGTGCATTGATGGTTGTAGCGATGGCTCTTGACAAAATTACTGGTTTTCACAATTGTTGACGAACTGATGTTTTTATGACGATTTTATGTTTTCAGCCATGTTGCTGAAATGTGATGTACAGATAAACATGATTGATTGATTGATTGATTGATTGATTGATTGGTATCTTTGGACCAATCTAGAGTCGGCATGTAGCTTCAGTTATTCCAGCTGGAAACTAGAGATCAGGATGAACTTTGACCTGAACCTTCAGAACCACATAAAGACGGTTACAAAGTCAGCCTTCTATCAGCTGAAGAACATTTCCAGGATCAGAGGACTAATGGCTCAGCAGGTTCTAGAGAAACTAATCTGTCTATCTTTATTCGTACTGATTAGTGCATTAGTGTCTTTACTGTCCTCCAACTGCAGCTGGTCCAGAACGCTGCTGCTGGCGTTCTGGACCAGCAACTGCTGTGTTTTACTTGTGTTGGGTTTTTGTACCGCCTTGTTGCTGGAATGTGCTATACTAATAAACTTGATTTGTTTTTGTGGAAAAGATGTTAATCTGTTTAGGAACGGTCATTAAGGACAGGAAACATCTGAGGAAACGACTAAATTAGGTTCAGAAACGGCCAACTTCTTAAAAACTGCATGAAAGTGGAGAACCATCGTCTTCAGGGAAGGAATCTGGTTGAGAAAAATCTGAAATGTTAAATAATTTCCACACAATGTGAAGGAAAGTCAGTGGGTTGGGCTGCATGAGAACCACTGATAAGTGAGGCAAACCAGAGGAAAACACCAGTATTGGTCTCTGCTGCTGTTTGTTTTAATGTATTTCTCTGCTTGTGTGACCCTGAAACAGTTACTGTAAAATAACTGAGCCTCTGCTGGGCAGGAAATTATAAACTTTTGGTATTTTCAGTTCTTGTAAAGGACATTTAAGATGAGATTCTGTAGGGTTTAGAGATATAAAAGATATTTTTTGTCATAAAACATCCAGTAGAACAATCAATCCATCAGGTTTATTTGTGCTTTAAAACAAATAAACTTGAATAAACACGTTGTCATAAAAAGACACCATACAGTCAGTAATTGAGAAAATCATGAACAAACATCACGTTTTGATGAGTATGGCTATCAAAATCACCAATCGACATCAAATATGTTTCATTTATTATGGGTCAAAAAGTCAACAACGTTTAATGAAGTATTTATAATTTTGACACTACATCTAAGGCCTGCTGTAGTTTCTCTGGATAATGAAACATTTCCTCTGGTTAATAAATCGCAGTAGCATCTCCATCTTTGTCACGTTGATGGGGTGGGTTGTTTGGGTCTCCTCCTGTTAGCCACAGCTGATTAAAAACAATAGTAACCGATAGCAACCATGTTAGCATCTGGACTTGCACTGATGGCTGACTGTCCAAACCTCCAGCTCACAGGAGGAACATGCTGGTTAGCAACCTCTACTTCCTGTTTGTTACAGCCATGCGTAGCGTTAGCATCAGATGAAATCACGCTTTGTGTTGCCTGGTGGATTCGCTCCAAACTCGAAGATGGAAACTCGACTACTTTGCTTGTTTTTTTGTTTGTTAAATTAGATCAAAACACACATTTTAGAGTATTGCCTTAGAAACGGTTCTAAATTCAAAGTAACTTCTTCAATTTTACAATTTAAGTCACTCGAGGTTGTTTTCTTGTTTTTTTTAAAAACAATAACAAAACAAAACGATCAAAGCGGTGAAGGAGAGATGAAAATAAATTAAACAAATAATTTCTTCCATAAGGAACGTTCCCATCCACTGGTGGGTCTTTGCCTTACCAGAGGCACGACATGTTTAATGCTGGTTTGCCTTTAGTTCTTTTTTTCCATCTGATGAAATCAAGCTTTGAGTGTTCTGAGTGTTGATTCGCTCCAAACTCTTAGACGGAAACACACATAATTCACTTTTTTTTTTTGTTTTTTTTTTTTTTTAAATTTTAAAAGCTGTCTCAAAATTTGCATGACATTTATATGGAAGCACAGCGGCTGTAACTCCTGGAACGGCGATAGATTTATTCCTTCTGTCTGACAGACGGAGCCGGTGTCGGTTCTAAAGACTCAAACCCTGGAGAAACGACTGAAACGATGAAGAGACGTACCGATCCGCGCTGAGAGGAATAAAATAATCCAGCTGCTGCTCCGGCTTTCATCTGCATGACAACAGGAAGCTGGAGTTAGCCGTGAGCGGCTGCTCTGCCTGGTCCTGCGGGCTGCAGCGGGAAGGAGAGCCGGACGCGCCGGACTTTAATAAAATCTGCTCAGCGGCTCAATGCCCGTTAAAATGATTTGGTTTTTCTTTCTGTGAAACTCAGCTGAGACGATCCGAGGTTGGATCTCTTTGGTGGCGTTGATGCCGTTTGGTGAGATTTAAAAGTGATTTCCAAGCTAATGAGCTGATCAAACATTTGACTGCTGAGTATCGACAAATGTAGGAAACGCGATATAAACAGAACCAGTCACCTGAGTGAGTCCTACATGAATTATTCTTCATTTCCATTCTGAATCACTCGTTTCTCTCCTGCTTTTCTTCTCCTTGTTAGCCTGTTAGCATGTTAGCATCTCGTTGAGATTGAAGATGGAGGATTTCTAAATCCAACAAAGTATTTCTTACCAACTAACCTGCTGAGGAAAAGTGTGAGGAAGCAAAAACCAAAACTTAATTTTATTTAAAGTAAAGACTAAAGAGAATTTAAAATCCAAACATGCTAAACTCAGTACATACAGAAAGTCTAAAAGATTGAAAAGCCATTAAAAATACAAACTTTTTCACATAAATATTTTTTACTTGTAGGCCTTTCACAATAAAGTAAAATGAGCTGAATAATTTCCATTTGGTTTATTTATTGTTTTTCTAATTTTTTCTCTTTCTACCAAAAACTGGTTGATAAAAGTTTTCAGTCTGGTGTTTTGGTCTCAACTCATCATTTTTTTGAAGGATAATTTTGTTTACAGAGAATTCATAATCCATTTTATTTGTCGTTTCTCTTGTTTTATTCATTTTGGATATTTTTCAAATGTTCACTAGAATTTAAAGTTTGTTGATGTTTGAGAATGTGTTCTTGCATTATTGTCCCATTACCATTACACAATATCACCGTGTGTCACACTTGTGGGAGAATTTATCGTCCAGTAAAAATCTTCATCATGCCAGTCAGTCCTTACAGCAGCCCTTGTACTGATCACCTCTTAACAACTCAGCTTTGATTTTATCTAATATTTGACATCATAGATGGATTTTCACTCAAGGAAATGAGTGAAAATCCTTCAAATGAGAGGAACATAAACGTATCTGGGGCTTATTCTGCTTTTGTTCTGATAATATTTACATTTCTCAACAGTAGCTTCGAACCTTCTGAATTGTTTTGTAAATGTTGACAGCTTAAACATTATAAACCATCTAGAAAAACAATAGAAAACTTTTGAATTATGCATTCTGCTTAGTAACACCCTGATTATCATTCATGTTTTAGAAAGCCTGATGATTACATGAAAACAAAAGCATGAGATGGAAGCTGCTCAGGTTCACAGCTAAACACCTTTAGGTGATAATAAACCTAAAACAGGAATAAAATGTGTAAATTCCTCCAGCTTCCAGAGTAAACCCGGCTTTGTTTCGCTTCTTGTTTGCCTGGTTGATGTTTTCATTCATCAGCCGTCGCCTGTGTGTGTCCAGACTTCACCAGAGATATAATTCTTATTGCTTATAATCTGCAACTTTCATTTTCAGCAGAGACCTCCGCCTGTTATCTAACAGGAAGCCAGATGTCTTTTCCAAACGCACGTCTAATTTTCTGCAGCTGCAAAACGTCTCGATGTAGAATCCAGACCGTCGGAGATCTGACTCATCCCTGCGAAGCAGCCGAGAGTTTCGCTCTGAGACATTTCACAAGCTGGGAGAGTTGATTTAAAACGGGGACAAAGCCTGATGTCAGCGCGTCAGAGCAGATAAATCTGACTCAACGCTCCTTTTGTTATATTTCAGCACCAGAAAAGATGAAAAGCAGAGATATGGTCCAAATTTCTGTAAAAATAACCACATCTGGTGGTGGGATATGAACATCCTGTCAGCTCAGATGGAGGAGGAATCAGGAATAAATTGGTGCCACAAAGAAAAACATGAGAAATGTGAGCATGTTGAATTTAGCAGGACGATAAAAGCTGATAGAAGAGAGAGAAATGTGAAAATAAAACAACTGGAGTAGTTTTAGTTCCTATTTATGCAATTTTCTAAAGTTTCATGTTTATTTAGTGTTTTCTTGCATCCAGATTATTTTATTGTTTATTTTTTACATTTTTTCCGTTTCTTTTCCTTCTTTCTTATTCCTGTTAACTGCGTCTCAGTTTTCTTATTTCATCTGAATTAACAGGCTGAATTATTGTAAAGTAAGGTGTACATTTTGGAAAACATGATAACCAGATTGCTAATCCCAAATTAGCTGCTTTACAGTCTTTGTTTACTTAAGATCTCTGCAAAATCCAACATTTCTTACATTTACAGGAATTGCAGCAGGAATTGCAGCACATATAGTAGCACAAACATTTGTTCTTCTCAAACGGTGGATCGATTCACAATCTGGTAGCAAATCACAAACAGTTGCATCACTTTGGATTCTCACATCCTGTTGATTTTCTAACATTAGAGATTCGGCTGCTGAATCCAAAGCGATGAATGTGAGCAGAGTTGGCATTTGGCTGGGTGGGTGGAAACAGGATGAGCCGTGAGAACGAAACAAAACAACGATCTTCGAAACAACTTTCCTGGAACTTACACTTCACTTTCTTTACTCAGTGCTTTACAGAACATGCAGAAGATTAAATGTTACTTTCCCAAAAGTTATTTTCCACCAGTTTACTGGTTAATTTTCAGAACTAATTCAAAATTTAAAAGGTATGCTTCTTAAATGTTCATAGTAAACTCCAGCTCACTTTCCCTCGACTTACATATTATTTCTTATACGTTACTTTTCCTGAAATTACAGCGTAGCTTTGTGGACGGTGAATTCTGGAAAATATGTTGCAAGAAAATCCAGACTGCTAACAAAAGTTTAGCTTCTTTGCAGCTCTTCAAGGTTTTATCCTAAAATCTCTGCAGAGGGAGAAATCACACATCAGGCAAAATGAAACATTTCTGTAAATTCAGAACAAATTCAGATACTTTTCTTGAGTTTTCAGGATAAATTCCTGATTTCTTTCCCTTTCACTTCCTCTCAGTTTATTTTGCTCACTGGGTAACGTTTTGGAAAGTATGATGTAAATTGTGGGAGATATTTTTTGAGTAAACTATAAGTTTTATTGTTTCTTAAAAAAACAATAATAAATTCCATCTTGTAATTATCAAATGTTCCTGACATTTTGTTAATATTGAGTCATAATCTTTCTTGAGTGTAGATTTTTAAATAACTCTGTTTATTTCACCTTTTTTGAGTTTAGTTGTGATAATAATTTAGAGCGAGGTTTTGTGTTTTAAAGCTTTCCACAAATGATTTTAAATTTGTCTAGAAGTGTTCAAATTCTTTCATTTTTGCACAAAATCAAGCAAATTACTCATTTTCAGTTGTTTGTTTTTGTGTGACTATTAAAAAATGATGTTTGTTGAATAAAAATAACCAGAAGCCAGCAGATTGGGCCGGCTGTGCCGAGTTCCTGATCCGACATCGCTGCTTAATATTTATACTTCCTGATTCCTCGGCGTTAATTGTTCTTTCTGTCCGACTGCGAGGCGTTTTTCTGTGGCTGTGATTGACGGGAAGTTATTGGTTTCAAAAAATGGAAATCAGGCCGGCAGAGAGCAGCAGGAGGCTCCCTGGTGAATTTCAGAGAAAAGCTGGAGCTTTAGATGTTTTTCAAAATGAGCGAGTGACCTTGAAAGAATGTTTTCTGCTTTTCTGTGAATAACTCTTTTCACCTCTCCTGTGAATATAGTTTAGTTCTTCAGGTTTAACTCTAGCAGATTTAACAGAGGAAGCTCAGAAATTGAGATTTTATTTTTAAAAACAAACACTTGTATTTTGGTGAACACATCGATCTCTCTGCTGTTTGTAGTTTTTATTTTTCTTTTAATGGGAGGAAAAACAGGAATTTAACAAGATCCGTCGAGCTGGACGAGACTTTGATGAACGGCTGAGGTTTTCCAGAGGTTCAGGCTAACTGAATTCAGTTAGCATGAATTCAGGCTAACTGGTTATCCTCTAATAGGTCAAAAGGTTAAGGCTGTTTCTATAGAGTGAAATATTTTTACCATTTACCACACAGAAAGAGATTCGGCTCGTTTTTTAAAGTAAATGCATTTTAACACCGTCTCATACTTTTTTTTATTTCTTTGGCGAGTAGTTCTGTGGTGGCATATTTTTATCAGGTAATATATTATGACTTTATTAATCTGATGTTTGTCATAACATATTACCAGATAAAATGTTGCACCACAGTCTCATCTTTCATTAATCTCATACATTTTTATTTTAGTTTTTTGCAGTAAAATCCTCCACAGCAGGACTAATGAACAGTTCCTTTGGACTTTTTCTTGTCAGAAACTTTTGAAAACTTGATCAATTTGATAGGATTTATTAAGAAAAAAAAATAGCGACGGAAAGGGAAATAGTGCAGTTATGCTAGCTTGACTTTGACTTAACATGTAGATGTGCTGCAGAATTCAGTGCATTTTGGTTCAGTTACAAAATAAAAAAGAGACTTTAACACAACTCTGACAGATCATCGGCACAGCAGGAACTTAAGTTAGCTAATCAGGTACCCCTCTGTTAGCTTAGCTAATAGCAGCAGTAGCTAATCTACCACAGTGATCACTTATTAATAATCACAAACTAAACATTAAAAACATAAAACTGTAACAGACAGCATGTCCTGTTCTTTGTGTGTTTGAGTGATTTTAGTGTAGAATCTGGAAACAAAGTGGCGCTGTCATCAGTTGTTATGGCAACAAGTCTGTGTGTAGCATAACTGACACAGAGAGCGAAAAAAGTGGTTTTGAGTTGATCTTTAATGGTTTTCTGCATTATTTTTCCCTTTGCTGTGGCGAACTAGACTGAATTAATAATACCAGGTTTCATCTAGTTAACGGTTCTACTGAGGCAGGAATGAAACGTGGTTTTTCCTCCATCACTGTGCGCATTCAGGAAGTTTCCGGATGTAAGCAGTAACTTGCAAGGGGTCTCTACAAGACCCCACAATATGTGGAAAATTTCTTTATCGACTTTAATGAGCTGTTATCTATTAGGCATTGATTATGGCTGTTTAGTAATTGTGGGACATTTCAACATGTTGATAAGCTCAAAGACAGAAAGGTTGTGTGACGTTCTTGATCATTTTGGTCTAATTCACCTTGTTAAACAAGCAATACACACACACACACACACACACACACACACACACATGCACACACTGGACATGATTATCGAAAAGGCTGTGAATGTTTCCAATATCTCTGTTGCTGATTTTGCCCTTTTTGATTATTTCTCTGTTATCTTTGAACTTTAGCACAACAGCTACTAGAAATCGCTCGTTCACAGACAACACAGAAGAAACTTTTCATATCTCGTTATAACGAAAAAGTTTCTTGCTGCCGATCAACGCTCGCCATACTCGAATATCTGGGATTATTCCAACTCCTGACTCGCCACTAGGGGGCGTACAGCTTTCCTATTGGAAGGTTGTAACCAATAAGAAAATTCAACTGCAGTGTCACTGTTTAACCCAAAGAGGGCAGCACTGTCCAGGATTCAGCTTCTAAACAGCACAAATCTCGAACAAACTTCTAAAAAAACTGCAAAAAAGCCGAAATACTGAGATCCTTTAACTAAAACGTTTAAAGTTGCTTTGAATCAAACGTTGAACAACATATTTCATGTGTAATGATGATTTTGATGATGGTGCTTGAAAAAACGTAATTATTGCATAACATTTTTATGACTTTAAATTAGATATTTTAAGTCAATATTTCCTTAATATTGATGAATCACTACTTGATTCCCTGACAGATTATTTCACTTATAACAAGACATTTCTCTCATAAGTGATAAAATTTGTCAATGGAACTAGCATTTTCATCAATATTAGGGAAATATTTGCTTTACCACACAGGCTTGATATTTTGCTGAAAAGTTACTTATGACTTAGTTTTGTCTCATTTTAAGTAGAAGCTACTTTTACAATGAACTAGACCAGAAATATTTGGTAAGACTTTTTTGGTTTTGCAGTGAGTTTATCAAAAAAAAAAAAAAAAAAAAGAAGTAGATTTGGGTATTAGTTACACTATAAAAAAGCCTCATTTACCTGATAATATCAGAAAAACATAGCAAATTGTAAGCATTATCTTTGAGTGTGAAAAAATGTTTACAAAGAAGCAACTAATTGTTTTGAGCACAAATGCTAAAATGTTCCAGCTTGTCTCTAATTCTCCAGTCAGATGTAAAATGCTCTGCAGGTTTTCTCTATTATCGCATCAGATTAAATCGTTTCAGACAAACTGCACCGCAGCCAGATTGACTAATCAGCTTGACTCTTTCATGATTTTCCGTTTGACCTCGTTCCTCGGCAGCGTTCATGAAAGACGGGATGGAAAACAAGCGGAGGAGCAAATGGCGCCGTGGCGTGTGTTTTCAGAGCAGCAGCTGAGAGTCCATTAGCTGTTAGCGTGAAAAGGCTCCGTACGCCCACACACTCATTCAGCAGGCCCTCCGCTGCTACGCATCCACTCCCACCTGAAAACACAGAGTCTCCTCACATCCAGTTCCTCTAAATCTGACCAACCGCCATGTTGGTTAAACAACCTGCAGAGTTTAAAATAAAGCCTGACTTATGACTGGAAGCTGCTGCATCAGCTGCACCAGAGCTTCTACATCAATTTTTAGCATCTTTTCAGCAAATTCTGGCTTCCAGAGAAGGAATCCTTTACACGAAATGGAGATTATTATTTCCAAATAATATATTTTTAATAATCTACAGTACTAATCTGAATTTATATGGACTATAAACCTTTTATTTGGAAGGATGCGTTTAGCTGGAACTGGTCATCTATGGAGAGCAGTTTGTAAAGTTACACAGTGAAAGATTTACAGAAATAATGTGATTTATTTAGCCTGTCATAGAGAAAAATGTCATATTTTCACCATGTCATTTCTCCATTTATAAATGTCGAGTTCAAAACTAAATATTTAATTTAAAATCTAAATATTTGGCTTGTAAACTAAATACTCCATGTGCAGCCGCTTAACTCGCATATGCCTTGGGCCAGCTTGGCTTTTATGGGATAATTGCTCCCAGCCGTTCGCCGATGTGTGAAGAACATTTATTGTTGTTATTCTGGAAACAGCGGCTCCTCGGCCTCTCCGGTTGAGATTTCCTCCCAGTAACCTGATTAAAACACGGACAGCTTGTGACGCCCGTCGGCTCGGATGTTTGGTCTTCATGAAAACGAGGCGCTTTACCGCACAAAACCGCTTTACCGCACACACAGCCGCTTTACCGCACACAGCCGCTTTACCGCACAAAACCGCTTTACCGCACACAGCCGCTTTACCGCACACACAGCCGCTTTACCGCACACAGCCGCTTTACCGCACACACAGCCGCGCTTTAATTGTTTCTAAGGGCTGATTGTGGAGCAGCCGCCTGCAGACATCATGATCACGGCGGCGAGGAACGTCCAATGTTTTTTCCCTCGGTTGGTTTAAATGCCATTAGAGCCTGCCAGTCAATTTCAATTCAAAGGTGTGCTTGCGTGTGTGTAGGTGTGTGTGTGTGTGTATGTGTGTGTGTGTGTGCG
>NW_015112784.1:541947-546893 GCF_001443285.1 Poecilia latipinna | reverse complement strand
GTGTGTGTGTGTGTGTGTGTGTGTGTGTATGTGTGTGTGTGTGTGCGCGCCCGCGCGTTTGCGTGTGTGTGCGTGATGCTGGGAAACAGAGATGAAGGAGGCTGCCGTGGAAAAACGCTGGAGGAGAAAAAAGTCATCTATTCATTCAAAACACACGCACACACACAAACACACGCACACACACACACACACACACNCACACANACACAGNCACATACACACACACACACACACTTCCTCTCTCTGAAGCCCGACAAGACAGGGCTGATATCTGTCTGGTAAAAAAACAGGAGTGTGGCTGCTCACTCAGGGGTTTAATGGGAGGGGAGGAGGAAGAGGATGAGGAAGAGGATGGGCACAAAGAGCGGAAAGAGAGACGAAGAGGAAATGATACATGAAGGGCAAGAAAAAGAAAACGGTAATGATGAAGCAAGGAGAAACAGACCGGAAAGTATAATGACAGGACAAAAACAGATAGTTAGGAAGCATTCACACCGTTTAATCTCCAGTCCGTTTGTTCAGAAAGTTCGGTTCGTTTTGGAGGTGAGAATGAGTAACGGAACCAAAACAGCGAACTCTGGTCTGAATACAAACCTAGGATTCGGTTCTGTTGAAGTGAAATCTGCGGACCGGAGACCGCTTCTATGTTTTCACACCTGACAGCCCAGTAGATTCAATTCAACTAGGGACAAAACTGAAACATCTGCTCCACCTCCAGCTGCTGCGGCTCTTTCTCTCTGCTCTGAGTCAAACCAACCAAACCCTTTGACCAAGCTGTTCCCCTCCTCGCCTGTGGGGGCGCTGCACCAAGAACACCTGAAAAAATGACACAAAAACCTGAGTAAGACACTGAGCGCAACTTCCTCCTTCATTAAATGTAAACAAACGTGGCGTGAAACTGTAGCAGTTGGAGAATTTCTCTAACGTTTGGTGAAAGACCACAAGCCATTTCTCCCGCTAGTGCTAGGCTAGTGCGTTTGTTTTAGTTGTATATGCTGGGTGGATGCATTCTGGGCATTTACCCAGAATGCCCTGCGCTGTAGTCCACTTCCTGCTTTTGGAGCAGACTGGTCCGCTTGGCATTCACATTTGCTCTCGAACTGCAACAGAGTTCACTTCAACCGAACCGAGATCGAGGCCTGTAGACGGACCAGAGTTTGTTTTTGGTCTGATGAAGCGTTCACTCCTCCACAAACCAACCAAACCTTCTAGACCAACAAACTGGAGTTGAGTTGAGGTGGACTAAACAAAGCTGGCATGAATGCACCCTAAAGTCCAGGGCATTCTGGGTAAATGCAACCAAATCAAACGTGCTAGCCTAGCGTAGCAGTATAAATGACTCTTGTTTTTGTGTTTTTGTTTTTTTTTAACCAAAAACAAGATAAATCCTCCAACCATTAAAATCTGACGCCGCACCAGTTTTGTTTACATTTTGTGAAGAAGAAAGTTGCTCTCGTTGTCTTCTTTAGAGTTTTCCGTGTCATTTCCTTCAGTGGTTCCTGGTGCAGCGCCCCCACAGGCGAGGAGGGAAACAAGTTTCCCAGTTAGTTTGGATGGTTTGAACCAATGCAGTGGGAATCAAACCACAGCAGCTGGAAATGGAACAAATGTTTCAGATTCGGCCCTGAATCCAACCAGGTCTACCAGACACCTGATAATCTGGTGTGGACTTGGATTGGAGACCAAAACGGCAACATTTACTGTACTTAAATCTGTCATAGAATAAATTATTATTGACAAAAGGTGGAAAAGTGGAGGGGTGTGAATACTTTTTGGTGGGACTATAGCAGCAAATGAGAGGACAGATTAGGCTAAAGGGACTCAAACATGGACGAGAGTCTGAATTTTGTTGAAAATTAGAAATAAATTATTAAATTAAACGATGGGAAAAGATAACAAGACAAGTTTAATGGAAGCAAAGTAAAACAACAAAGAATCAGAATAATGGGAAAGACGGTTTGAAAAATGATGAAAAGGAAGAACAAAAACAAACCCAGTCAACATAGAAAATGACTGCAGAACAAAGGAAAGAAAACATTAGTCCAGCTGGATTAAGATGATGAATGTAGTGAGGGGAAAAAATGAACGATTTATGAATAATTACATCATTGGACTGAATAAATCTCTGCCTGCATTTCTGAGCACAAATACAATCGTCTGTCATCTTTAGTGCATAAAATGTGATTGAAGACGAAATAAAAAGGCAGAAAAACAGAGTGGAAAACAGTGTGTCTTTGTTTAATTATAGATTTTAGAGGCAGAATTAATGGAAAACTCAGCTGGCTCCCCCGACGCCCGCCGCTCAGCCTCCCTCTCCTGATTAATTTGGGTAAAACCGGCTCCGCTCGCCCGTTAGGACGGCTCTTTGTTATTCAACCTCGACACGAAGCGCCAGAGGAGCGCAGGAAACAAGAAAGAGGAGACTGCTTCGCTCCATGCTGCAGCAGATTTTTCCCAACTGGAGAATCACACTTTAAACTGTGGAAATTAGTTTATGAAAGGATGATGAATTCACCTTTTTACAAAAACGATGCCCTTTAAACTGTACTTATAGATCAAGCCGTGAAGGAAATAAATCACAGAAACTATGACCACTTCCTGTTGTTTTCAGATTAGAGCTGCAGCTAACGGAGTCATTTCTCCCACTAACGCGTTTGTTTAGGTTGTATTTACCCAGAATGCCCTGTGCTGTAGTCCACCTCCTGTTTTTGGAGCGGACTCTGGTTCATTTGGTTTTCACATACGCATTTGAACAGCTTCTTTTGGAGAGCTTTGAAGAACATTTCAACCGAACCGAGGCTGGTAGGAGGACCAGAGTTAGCTTTGTTGATCCGATTAGCATTCCTCCTCAAACGAGCCAGACTTTCTAGACAGAGTTGGATTAAAGCGGACTGAACAGGTGGGAATAATCCCTTAAAATACAGACAGCAAACTCATGTAAGAGCACAAGAAAAAGAAAATCCTGAGTCTGGTTGCCATGGTGATTCCCACCATTACTGGAATCGAGGGGGTTCTGACCAAATTCTGGGGTCGCATTTGAATGCCGATTAAATCGCAGCGATGCTACAAATCAAATGTTTGAACGACCTTTTCAGCATGTTATTGAGCTTAGCAGAAGCCTGGTAGCTTGGAGCTGAAATGCAAAACCTGCTGGACAGACCAGAGGTTGAGTGGAATAACCTGATACACACACAGGTACTTTAATGTGATGTCTTTATTATTACAGGAAGGCCGCAGAAAATAGTTTCTACCTCGTTATTCCTTAAAAATAAAATGATGATATCAGAATGAGACAGGCGGTGACTTAAACTCGTTTGTTTGTGGATTTTTTTTTGCAGGTTCTCTGTTAAACGTGGAACATTACCGCCACCCTGTGGTCGGTTTGGGAACAGTCACTAACAGGCTACACTTTGACTTACCTAATTTAAAATAAACGTTGCTTTCATCAAACAAACGAAAGCAAACAAAGCTTTAGAAGAGCTTTGAAGGAGAATTGCAGTTATAACATTTTAAATTAATACGTTTTACTGACTGTGAGGAAGAGGAGGGTCGATATTGATTTCAGGCAAAATGAAGAAGATGGCTGTGTGTTTGTGCACAGCTTCAGGGTCCATGCATATTTTATATTTGTTTGGGTCTTTGTGTACCTGGCGCGCCTCTGTGGTTTAGTTGGGAGCGAAGCTTGAGTTTCTCTTTGTCTTTTTGTTGTGCAGAAATGCCAAAGTGCTTACAAAACAAGATATTAGAAAGTCATGAAAGGAGAAAAAAATAAAATCAATGTCTGCAAAGCTGAAAGCATCAGCAGGGATACAAACCTTCACACAGCATCACTTTCAGCACAATCCTGGAGGAGAACACAAACAAGCTGATGGTGTCAACATGATTAGAATTTAATGGATTCCTCATGAGAAGATTATCCACTTATCATTAGATAAAATCCAGAATTATGACAGCAATATTTTGTTCTTTGAAGTCAGAAGTTTAGATCTACACCTCAAACACACTGCCGCCTCATTCGCTGTTGTCATAAAAAAAACAAAGATATCAGCCGAGGTTGATAGGAAGAAAACTGTTGGTGTAATTTCCAGGTCCGCCTACAAACCTCCGTGTGGTTCGGCTGAAGTGAACTGGTTCAGTTCCAATGTTTATGTGAACGCCAAGCAGACTCTTCTGAGGTTTTCATGTTGTGTCCTTCAGTGGTTCTTGGTGCAGCGCCCCCACAGGCGAGGAGAGGAACAGGTTTTTCAAAGAATTTGAAAAATCACACCAGACACAGTGTGTTGTGAAAATGTGACAGTGTGTTGTCACATTTTCAGCTGCATCAGATGAAAATGTGACAAATGTTGCAATTTTTGTCCCCAATCCGACCAAGTCCACCAGACTATCAGGTGTGAAAACATCCTGGTCCGGTAGACTTGGTCTCCAAACTAATTGAGCAACCTGTTCCCCTCCTCGCCTGTGGGGGGCGCTACACCAGGAACCACTGAAGGAAATGACACAAAACCCTCTGAAGACACTGAGCGCAACTTCCGTCTTCACCAAATCTAAACTAAAATGGAGTGGCATCAGTTTTGAATGGTTGTAGGATTTCTCTTTTGTCTTTGGCCAAAGACCATGAGCCATTTCTCTTGCTAGCGCTAGGCTAGCATGTTAGTTTTGGTTGTATTTACCCAGAATGCCTTTTGGTCTGCTGTTCGTTCAAGACGGACCACGGTTCAATTTCACATTCACACTTCCCCAAGTGAACTGGACTTTGAAGGCAAACGGACTGGAGTTCAGTTCTGCCTGTTACCACTAGAGGGAGCTCCTCTTTTCTCTCCTTTCAGGAGAAGCTTAATGTTTGGCCTGTGATCACTGAATTGCACTGTATTTTTTCAATGTTTTTTTTTTTTTTTTTTTTTTTTTTTTTTAAAATTTTTTTTATTTTTTGTTTTTTTTCTTTTTTG
>NW_015112784.1:512892-538921 GCF_001443285.1 Poecilia latipinna | reverse complement strand
TCCTTTTTTAGGGGATGCTTTATTTTTGGGCGTGTGACATTTTTTTTCTTTTTTTTTTTTTAATTTTTTTTTTTTTTTTTTTTTTTTTTTTTGTAAAATTGTATGAATGTTTGTGTCTTGTCTGTGTATGGGACTATGGATACAAATTAATTAGCATTTTTCTAAATCTGGTATATTCGTGACAACATTGTATGTTGGTTAATGTCCAACTTAAATAAAATCAATTCTTAAATCAATTAATCAAACCATGGCTGGGCCCAACAAGGGTAGAGGGTCAGGTTGGCTTGGGTAGCTTATTTTTCCTTAACAAATAAAATCATAATGTGAAAAACATTTTTTTCATTTACTCTGGTTACCTTTGTTTATTATTCATTTGTACATTTAAAGTCTTTAATTTTGGTAGTGTCAGCGCTCCATACATTCGTTAATAAGTAGAGTAAAAGGATAATAATTGATTTTTGTAGTTATTATGAAGAACCACGCTTTGTTGTACATTACCACCTATTTTATTGCATTTCCTGCTCTTTAAAATTAGAAACCTGTAGCTGGAGGATGTTTAATTTGGTTTTTTTTTTCTCTCCAGGTGCAGGTTTGTGTTTCTGTCGTCAGTTTTCTGTGGCTGTGCTTTAGCCGATGACTCCTGCCGTTTTGTTCTGGGTGTTTGCAGAAAGCAAAGCTACAAAAACCGCCGGGGATCCAAAGTTTAGCTTTTGTTGTTAATTTGCTCTGTGAATTTGTGGAAGACGTCTTTGGAGGTGTTTGCCAGCAGCTGTGTGGGGGTGAACAGGTTGTTTCAAGAATCACAGAGGAATTAATACCTTTTGTTTTATTGCTGTTTAGCATTGTAAATTTGCAGAGCTTGGGAAGGATTTAACATAAATTGAGAGCAGCACACAAATTCTCAATATCCCTGGATTAAAAGCTCTTAACGATGGCTTTCGAAGCATTGATTCATGCAGCTAAAAACAATTATTTTCCAAAGTTAAGCCAAAAGTAAACATCACTAATACTGAGGAAAATGATAAAGTCCAAATCAGTTATTTGTTATATTAAACCAGCTGACAGGAAACCAGAGACGTTTCAACAGATTTGCCTCTGGTTTTACATTTTAAAAGAAAAAACTATTAAGCATATTTAGATTTAAATATTGTTTTTGAGAAACTGAAAATGATTTTTATGGCTGTAAAATAAAATATAAAGAAGATGTTTTTTTCTTTTTAAACACACTGAAAATGTACTCAATTACTCATTTAAGGCTTTTTTTGTACAATATTATAAAGACATTAAAAGATGCAAATAAACAAATAATTCAATTCTTTTTTAAAATAAGAAAATAAGCATCTTATTGTCTAAAAAGAAAAATAACATTCCATTAGTTGATCATTTGTAGCAAAAAAAATAAAATACTGCTCTCAATGTGTTGTTCTTTTGGTAAATTACCTTTTTTGAGTCTGTAAACTCCAGTTAGCAATTAATTGATTACTAAATGAGTTGATTATTTAAATCATTGATTAATCCGATTAAAGTAGACTGACGTGGTTAATCTGTTTGTAAGAGAATCAAGAAGAGTTTTGGGTGAAAAGTTTTTACTTTCAGATGAATATATTTACAGAAACGTGTCATGTTGCATCATTGCCTGATTCATGAAGGTTTTAATGCTTAAATCGTCATGAAGAAAATCTTTGTTGCTGTTGAAACACAAAGTAATCTGAAGTCTTGTTTTTCCTGCTGAGGAAATGAGAGATTTCCTCTTGTCAGATGTAAGGAGACGTGTGAGCCACTGGCTGATCCTCATAATGACACAACGGAGACTCGACTCCTTTTTCTGGGAACCTCGGAGCGCCGGGCCTGATTTGAGACGAAGGCTTCCTTTATGGGTCTTTAAATCACTCAAGAACAAATGCAGTGAGATTTCTGTCAGGCTTGTAATCTTTATTAAGTCGTGATGATGGTGAGAAGACGCCGCCGCCGCCGCTCTCTCAGCAGACTTATTCCCCGCAGCGGTTGTAATTGTTCTCATAATAAGTGCTGGTGATAAGACCTGAGCGCTGCAAGCCGCCGGTGACGAGGATTTCATTACACGTTGCCATGGTGATAATGATAGTTATGACTGTTTGAAAAGCTTAAAACGTTGTTCCGGGTTTTATTAAGCTTTTGTCGCGACTAGACAGTCTGCAAAAATAGAAATATCTCCAAATAAAAACCAAATATTATGAATTAAACCCCAGAGAAACTTTTTGTTACAACAAACTTTAATGGTTGGATTAATAGAGTGGTTTTCCAGGTTGTATTTTTATATATATATAATTTTTCTTATTAAAGGATATATATATAAAATCTTTCATTCATTTAATAATTTGCAATTTGTAGAAAAGTGTCCTTGAGTTAACAGCACCTTATTCTTTTTTTCTTTAATAAAGCTGATGAACTCCATTCTCACCTTCATTATTTTTGCTCAGTGACTCAAATCACTTCTTTTAAAATGTTCAGATAAATTTAATCCTTCTGTTTGCGTGAGACCAGAGAAAAGTTTGCCTTGTCAGGATTCCTCCACTCATGACTGACAGAGAAAGGAGAAAAAGCTCAGGAATATGAAATTAATAACTCAAGAAATGTGGAATATTTAATTAATGCTACGACATTTAATGAAAATATGTCTTTTAAAATATGTTCCGTTCTACGGAAGAGGATTAGGGACACTTTTAAAAAGTCTGACTTTGTTCTCAGAAGATTAAAGTCAAAATTAAAAAAAACAAAAAGTCTGAATTCTGAAATTAAAGTCAGAATTGTGTGGAAAAACTAATAAGTTTGAGAAAAATGTCAAATTCTGAAATTAAAATGAAAATTTTGAAATTAAGTCAGGATTTTAGAAAAAATCTGAATTTGGAAATTAAATCAACAATTTTGAGAAAAAGTCAGAAGTTTAAGAAAAAAGTCAGCCGTTTCAGGTTAAAAGTCAAATTCTGAAATTAAATTGAGAATTCTGAGAAAAAAAGTCAGAATTCTTTTTTCCCCGTGGTCCTAATCCTCTTCTACTGTACAATTGAAGAAAAATCCCATTTAAATTATCAGAAACCTGTTATGAATCTAATGAAAATATTTTTTTATTTCAGATGGACCCCATGTTCACAGTCCCAGCCCCCCCGGCTCCAGGCCACCCCGGGGCCCCCGGATCTTCCCTGCCCTCGGTCCCGTCATTCTCCTCTCCGGCCCTACCCACTTCCAACCCCAAGCCGCTAACGATCCGGACGCGGTCCGTCGGCACCAACACGCAGGACGGAGGCGCTCCGGGCCCGGTGGATGGGGACCCGACCTTCTTGGGGCCCTGTCAGCCCGGAACCAGCGTCAACCTGGAGGGAATCGTCTGGCATGAGACGGAAGAAGGTCAGGAATGTTCTGGAAACTCTACATCTATGGCTGGAAGCAACATGGACACGGGATTAACCGATTAGTAATCATGGATAATGTCATGTTCAACAGACATTTCAAAGTATATTAATAAAATAAGCTCAAATTTTAACAACCAGCCCAAACCTTTATATCCAGTCTGTCTTCAAATCAGAACCTGCCAATCTGGCAACAAAGTCAATCAAACAATTCAGACTTTAGTAAAATTCAACATTTGTGATTTTAATTTAAGGTCATTTGGAACAGAGATGTCTGGGAAACTTTACCAAACTTTACTAAGCAGAAATCCGCCCAATCTGGCAACCCCCCCCCAATCTGGCAACACTGCCCGTTTCTTTCAAGTAAGGGAGGGAATCACCATGGCAACCGCTGACTCAGCATTTTCCTTTTTTAAACTTTCTGATCTAGACTGTTTGATTTTTTTCCATCTCTATTTTTGTAATTTTCTCAGGAAATCAGAAGATATTCTGAAACGTCAGTCAAAAACTAGAAGATACAGTCAGTAGCAGTTTTTTTCTCTGTACCGTTTAAAAAAACTCAATATTTAAACATAATTTTTGCTCCTTCAAAGACTCGCTTAATTAATTAATTAACTGAAAAGTGTGAGTGTGTTTGTGGGGGTTTAAAAGTGCTCCAAGCAGAAAACATGATGCTTGTTTCTGTTCCAGGTTTTTCAGTTTATTTGGACTTAGAAAAAAACCTGGAAAAATAACCCAAATCTCTGTCGGTGCGGAGCGGGAAACCTCCAGAGAGGCCCTTCGGTTCAAATGGAGAAGAAAAGCAGAACCAGATCCAGTCCGACGGTGCAAAACGGCACCGTGGGACTGCTGGGCCGCGGATCAGATGGGCAGATGATTCACCGGCTGATCCGGGCGCCGGGCGCTTTGATTTCCCGTTAACGAGGACGCCGCGCCTCTCCACGGAGGCGTAATGAATAAATCTCCGCGTCGTCTCGCTCTGCCAGCCGCCGGGCCTCTGATGCTGGCTGCTGGTTTTAGTGGAGAGAAGCGTTTGAATCCCAGCCCAGCGTTAATTAACGCTGAAGAGGAAAAACAGAAACAGAAATAAAAAGGGACAGAGAGGAAAATATGTCTGCTGTCTTCAACCGGGGTCAAAAAGGCACTTAGATCAAGTTTTATGGAGTGAAAAAAGGCTCAAAATGTAGGTAGATAACTCAAATTAAGCTTCAATAATCAAGCTAATATTTCTTAATGAGACAAAGTGACAACTGAGGTCCCTAAATGTGGATCAATCAAACAAATGGAAATGCTGAGAAGCAAGCAATGTGTGAGAAATAAAAACTCTTTAATCATCCAAGTCATTTATTTAACTTTATTCATTATAAACTGTTTTTAGGGAAAACATTTAAATTATATAAGAGCTGCAGTATTTTATATTCGGATAATCTGTCATGCCATGACAGATATATGAGACAGATAATCTGTGAAAAATTGACCCACTCTGTCTTCCATTGCTAACTAGAATCAACCAATCAGAGACAGGGGGCGGGGCTTAGTGCTGTTATTTAGGCTGCTACAGCTAGCAGAGCCTGTTGTGAATTCTAAGGCTAGTTAGCATAGCCTCCGATGACAGTGGATAAACAGTTTTCTTGCAACAGTAAGTTGTTTCTCGACCATTAGCACTTTAAGCATCGAGTACATGAGATTGATTGACAGTGCTAAGCCCCACCTCCTGGCTCTGATTGGTTGCTTTTGTTCGTGAGCGGTTCATGCCTTCAACACTAAAGTATTTCTAAGAATCAGCAGGAGTTAATAAAGCCTGCAGCAGCAGCAGCTCCCACTGACGGCTGCTAAACACTGAACATAAATATCTTTTCTCAGACCAGCAAACTGCACAGAACTACAACAGATCTGGTCGTTTTCAGTTGTGATATCAGATGATTTTTGCCTCTTGATGTTTGGCAACTGTTTGATCTCTATCACCTTTTACTGTAGATTACAGACTGACCATTCAATAGAGTTCAATCCTGACTTAGGTTCTAACTTATATAAAATTATATAGGCTTAAGTTTTAACCCCCTGCTGAGCAAGATTCAGCTAAAACAACAGAACAACTCGTCACTGGTTTCCCTCCAGACTGGTATGAAGATTCTGTCCGGAAATCAAACTAAGTACTAAAACTGACAAAAACATGTTTACATTACATGTTAGAAAAAAAAGGAACCTAAATTTGTTAATATTTTGAACACAATTAATTGCATTTGTTTTACATGTAACAGTTCAGAGTGGAACCTTTGTATTTGTATGTTTCTGGTAACCCGTAAATCTGATGCACAAGCAACATCCGCTAACACCAGCGATGGAAGCTTCTTCTTTTCGGTCTGCAGGGTTAATCTCTGCTTCTGAACTGATCTGATTGGACACTAAAAAACATTATTGTTGTGTTCAAGTTGTACTAATACAAGTTAGCCAATCAGTGAAGCTACTCAAGCCTAAAATAGCATCTTAGTGCTAACATGTAGCAGCAGCACAGATGCTAATGCTAATGTTAGCGTCCACATTTCTAAAGAAGTTTCAGAAACACTGGAAAGCTGAATGGCTGACACTTTCCTTCAGTCTGATGTTTGAATATCTGATCAAAATCAATAAATGTATTTGCTGTTGAGCTAACATGTTTATTTATTCAACAGTTTAGCAGCAAAAATGATTTTTGAACTGAAGATGTTGCTTATTTTGTTGGCATATGGTTATAGTTTTTGATTCAAATGTGATGATTAATCACAGTTAACTTGATAAAAATTTTTAATCAAGTCTCACCACCAGTTTGAACAAATAAATACAACATAATGTATTTATAAAAAACGGCAGTAAAAGTTGGATCATTTAAAAGAAAAAGCTGAAGGAGAAAAGTGTTGTGTTTTTTTTCATTCATGTTGTTGTTGGAAAGAGGGACAGATTCTCTCCCTGCAGCTCCAGGATAATTGTTTGGTGGTGGAGGGATACGATACGACTGGGAGGCAGGATGCAGGTTGCATGTTAATTAAGCTGAATACTAATTGGACAGACAGAAAGGAGATGAAGAGCTGCTCTTCTTCCTCCTCTCTGCAGGAGTTCAGACTGAAGAGCTTTAATCAAACAGGAATTGGTTTCAACCTCAGACTGTTTGTCTTGATGCTGGAGACTCAGTCAGCTAGAATCTGATTTTACCGCCGAGAAATAAACAGAAAAATCGCAGAAATATAAAATATAAGTTTATTTTCACCATGTTATAATTTATAAATTAAATGACACAGTGTCAAGCTAAATGTTTAGCTCTGAGCTAGATACATGTTTTGTTAGAAAGGTAAATAGTTGGACTGAAGTAAAAAATTGTAACAATTTAGTTATAAACTAAACAATTAGTTCTGAGTCAGATAAATATTTAGCTAACTCTGGGTTAGCTATAAAGCTAGTTAGCTCAGAGCTAGCTAAATATTTAGTATTTAGCTTGCTAATGAAATATTTGGTTAGCTCTCAGGTAGCTAAATATGTAGTTAGCATGCTAAATATTTAGATTGAAGCTAAGCTTTTAATTCAAGCCAAAAACTTAATTTACAAACAAAACTTTTAGCTCTGACCTAAATATTTAGTTAGCTCTAGGCTAGGTACATATTTAGATAGATTAGAGCTAGCTACATATTTGAATATTTCATTAGATTCCTAATTAAATATTTAGTTTAAAACTGTTGAAAAATTTCCAAGCCTTTTCTAGAAAATTTAAGAGATTAATCTCAAAATTTCTTTTTTTCTTGCAATTTTTTGACTTTCGGAGCTCAGAAATTTGTTGGAAATTAACTCCTTTTTTCTATTTACTGCACATCATTTATAGTTTAAGGGGTCTAGAACCATCACTTCCAAAATAATGAAGGCTGTAAAGACATAAAAACAGGAAACAGACTTTTGCTTGTTTCCTCCTCCATAAATTGTTTTGAGTTGTGGATCTGCTCTTTAAACACCTGATGTTGCCATCGAGTGTTTCGGTTTCTTCCCTGAAAGAGTAAAAATAGAAACTGTGTCACTTTCAGACCTGATGAAGCTTCAGCCTGTCAGAGTGACGAGGGAAACCTTCACTGCTGCCGTTCATCCTGCTGCTTCTCTGGCTTGAAAGATGCTAACACACAATTTATTTTTATTTTCATATTAGCTGTAGAAGTCACTTTTCATAGAGTTATCAGGTGTTTGGTTCTGGGGAAGCTGCATTTCTAATTGAGCGTCTTCAGTGTGACAGACGGTTAGACTGCCACTTCACCGTCTCGCTGCTGGCAGAGCTAATGAGCAGTAAATCGGATCTTCAGGGCAGTTCTGGCTGCTGTTGACCGAGAGAGAAAATGATGAGGCTCACACTCCAGTTCTACATCGACTGAGATTTATGAAGCAGAACCGAGAGAGAGAGAGAAGGAGAGAAAGAAGGAGAGAGAAGAGGAGAGAGAGAAGAGTCATAAACATGAAGATAAACACAATTATGTCTTTGTAAACAGAACACAGCGCATGGATGGATGGATGGATGGATGGATGGATGGATGGATGGATGGATGGATGGATGGATGGATCTTCAGTCTGTCTCCATGTTGAAACCTTTCGGAAACCTGAAATCTGCTCTACTTTTCACCATCGTCCGGATTAAATCCTCTCATCTTCCTCTTTATCTCCTCTTCATCGCCTCTTCATCTCCTCTTCATCGCCTCTCAGCTCAGTTGGCTTGTTGTTTCTGTTTCCGCCCTTCTTCCTCTCATCAGCGTCGTTCTTCATCAGAAACAAGCGAGAGCCAAGAACTGAGAGATCCTGCAGAACGTGGAACGTCTGGATGTTCAGAGGAATAATCTGCCCCAACACCTGCCTGACTGAATACTGAGAACATCCATCAGATCATGTTTCACTGGATCCTGTCCCAGTGTATTTTAATTTTGCTGTATTTCCTGGTATTTAGAGCTGTATTTCCTGGATGTGGTGTCTGTTCCCGTCAGGATTGTTGCTACGCTGTCCCACCTTTAGCGCTGGAAAAACATCAAAGTTGCATCAGGAGTAGTGTTGCCTTGATTAGAGAGGGAAACTGGAACAGTCAGGCAGCAAATGAAGCCATGACCCATTAGCATTCTTTGATTAAAGGCCAACTTTAGTGAGTTTAATAGAATAATATGTAATGGATGTTATCTGAACATTATTTTATATCTACATGTCTTGGATTCAATTATAAACTGATTCCCCATTTAAGAAAGGGAGAGAGAAATGTTTGTTCTGCAGTTCTTATAAATAAATGAGGAATTTTTCCTTTTGCATTCACACTGATGTGGTTTCTCCTCTGCAGAGATCTTCAGTAGAACAGTCATGGACTGTAAAGCAGCTAATTTGGGATTAGTAATCTGGTTTTGGAACCAGAGGTTAAAGTATCTGGTCCAGGATCAGCCGTTTTAAATGAATTTTAACATTGCAGCATTTCTAACCTGAGGGTTCTGGTTCTGTGTGATCCGGTTCACTCTGCTGTGCTCCTGACAGGTGTGCTGGTGGTGAACGTTACCTGGAGGAAGAGAACCTACGTGGGAACTCTGCTGGACTGCACCAAACACGACTGGGCTCCTCCAAGGTAAACATTCGCCCCGTCTTCTGACAGACATTCAAAGATGCATCAAACGGCGATCGACCGATTCTTACATGTGAAGCCGATTTATCCTCCGATCTTTTCTACCTCAACAAAGGTCTGAAAACCAGCCTCTGTCCTCTGCTGCTCTGCAGTGACAGGTTTGACTGGCAGACTGACCCACCTGGTCAGGTCTGCAGTTAACAGTTAACTTTCTTGTTATACTTGGCAACATTTCAGAAAAAAAAAAAAATTAGCAGGTTGGGCTGTTTAAAGATCAGTAATCGGAGATCGACCAGAAAACTGCAATCGGTGCTGCAGCCCTACTCCAAACTATGCAAACGGCTAATTTGCATTTCCTGTTTTTTCTTCTTTTTTTGTGACATTTTAAAAGTTCACATGACAATTGGATGGAAACATGGCTGCTGATTACAATCAGTTAATGAATGCATTTGATTAGCAGCACCTGGCTGCATCCAGTGCAGATGTAAGCAGGAATGATGTCCTGAAATGACAGACTGAAATCTGTTGTCTCTGTTTCTACACTTATAAAATCCTCCTGGTGGAGATAAACACACTGAAAGAGTTTAAACCGTGTCAGTTCAGCCTGATCCGGGGTGTTAAACCGATGACCACTGCTCCGGTTCGCAGGACAGAAACTCGTTTTTTCTTTATTGCTGCAAAGATGATTAAAGGTGTAAGTTGTCTCAGAGGGTTTCAGCCGCTGTTCGGTGATGAGCTTTAATAAAAACACTCTCCACTCTGCATCCAAACCGTTTTATAAACCGAGAGCTGCTGAGTGGGAAACGTGACGGTGGCTCCCTCGCTCTCCTGAAACCTTTCAATTATTGCTCCTGTATGTAAGTGATAGTTGTCATGGCAATTACAGCTTAATCTCCAAAAGTGGGGACTAAATTGCTTTTTTCATTTCGACTCGTCTCTCGGCGGAGACCGAATGCAGTTTCATAATGTAGCTCAATGGGATAAAGCTTCTTTTTTTCTTGTTGATTCATTTTCTGAAGTAAGTGAAAAAGATTAAATATAATCAGACAAACTTCTATAGAAAACGTGTTTCTAAACCATCGTCACTCTGTTAAACAAAAGCCCAAAAGCAGGAAATATGGCTGGAATGTCAAAGAAATAGCTGGAGGTTTTGCCGCATATTTCAGCAGCAACTGTGGAAAAAAACATTTACAAACATCACAGGAAACCTGAGAGATCTTCTTCTTAAAAAATCTAAACTCTGAATTTGCTCTGGATTATTTAACGCCATCCGGTTCTGGGAAAAAGTGCTGCAACGACTGCATTAAAGGGTCGTTACGGATGCAGAGCCGCGGCATCAGCAGACAGGTTCCTGATATAAATAACAGCACGTATTGGAGTGTGGAAAAGCAGCGTTAAGATGCAAAGCGCAGCAGCGAACAGCATCAAAAGACTTCAAGGTAAAAGGGGAACGCTGTGTGAATACGAAACGACTCAAAGACGGAGATAATGGTGGATTTTACAGATTCCTTCATGTTTATCAAATAAAAACAGGCTTTGTGCAGGAAAAAAATACTGTTTGTGCTTAACGTCAGGGTGAAGTGGTTCACTTTGAGCTGAAATCTGATTTCAGCTCATTCTTGGTTAAAATATGAAATATGAAGTGTCCTCCATTTGCACCCCAAATGCTCATCACTTTAAAATGTTCAGCCAACATTGTGTTTGGGTATCCAGTTCAAACACAACATAAAACCTCCCCAGCTAAAAAAAATACATAAATTTAAATGATGTCCTCTATGACATCAACTGCATTTTAAGACTTTTCACTGTTTTTGGCTGTCGTTCCTAATATTCTGACCAGAAGCAGATCCCATTGCAAAAAACTCTTTGAACATAACAAGACTTGTGTTTTTTGTGGCATTATTTAAAACACAGTGTTGTACTGGGATCTCTGTTTTACAACACTACTACATAGTGACCTTGATGAACCAATGACTGGACATTGATGATGTTGCGTTTGAGAGATTCTAGACATTTGGGGTTCTTGTTGGTGGAGGAGGCAACCCCTACACAATGATAGGGGAAATGCTGCACACATATACGAACCTTGTCCATCATAGTGGAGCTGACAAGGTTCAGCTCCACTATGATGCTAAGCTTTGGTTCAACGTTTTTTAGGGAAAGGTTTCTACTAGTGAGGCCTGCGGTAGCCACTGGGGACGGGGGTTGTGTTGGGTTTAATCTTATCAATCTGTCTGCTTTCTCTCTGTCTCTCCAGGTTTTGTGAGTCTCCCTGCAGTGATCCAGAATTCCCCGGCGGCCGCGGACGAGGGAAAAGGATGAGGATGGCCATGTCTGAGCGGCCCTGCATAGAGCCCTCCCATGCCACTAAAGTCAGAGGTCTTCCACACCACCGGAGTCGAGGTGGTGGCGTAGCAGGATCGATCCACAGCAAAGGACGGAGGGGCAGCCTGAACCTCATCAACAGCAACGGCAGAGCACCTCCTTCCTTCTTCACGGTCGATGATGTTAAAGCCACCAACGTAACCTCCTCTATCCCTGCCGGGAAGCGAAAGAACAAACCACCAGCCGACTTGGACCTTAGTCTCGTTTCCTCGGACGACATTAAAAACGGGAATGGGAAGAGGATCCGAGCGAAATCCCGGAGTGCCCCTTCGACGCCTTTGGGCAAATCAGACCCATCTTTCATGGATCCAGGAGGAGGCTGTGCTTCCTCTCCTCCCCCGCCCATTCTCATCGACTGCCCTCATCCAAACTGCACTAAACGCTACAAGCACATCAACGGCCTGCGCTACCACCAGACACATGCACACCTGGAGGCGGAGGAGCAGAGGAAGCCTGAGCTGGGTCCCTCAAAGGACGGAGACAGTGAGGATCGACTATCAGACTGTGAGGACAGCATCAGCAACTTGACGTATGAGCCCCCAGAGAACAGCACAAACACTCACAGCTCCTCCAAGAAACCCACTCCTCTGTACAAGGTGACTACGGTGGGGTCACCTAAGAACAGACGGTTACTCCTCAGCACGGACCACAGTCCTTCCGCCAACTCCAAAACCAGAAGAACCTCACTCCTGAAAGACGGTCTGATTGATGACCTCAGCAATCTGCCTATCATTTCCAACATGACTGTGGTTTTAGAGAACTGCATGATCCCAGACAGAAGCACGTCTGTAGAGATGCCGAAACTAGAAGCAGAAGGACTGATTGATAAAAAGGGAGGAGCGTCTGATAAAGGTAAGAAAGCCAATGGGAAGGTGGAAAAACTGTCCAAGTCCAGGACTAACCGTCCAATCGCTCCAGCTCCTGCTCCACCGAAGCTGATTGCCATACCCAACACGACATATCCGACCAACACAGCTGATGTTGCTCCCCCACAACAGTCGTCCCCAGTGGCTGCCATTGGCCTCACTAGTAAAAACCTTTCCTTAAAACCCATTAAACCAAAGCTTAGCATTGTAGTGGAGCCCAACCTCGTCAAAGCCACAATGGTCACTTGCAAAGAGACCAGGAAAAAGGAAAAACGGAAGATAAAGGACAAACATAACAAAGAACCAGCAAACAGAACTCCCAATGGTGATAGTACTGTGATCAAAGTGGAAGAGGTTGGAATTGGACCTAAAGGTGGCGTTAAGGAAATATCCGGAAGCCTTCTGAAGGAACACCTTAGCAAACAGGATGTAATGAACGGACTCTCAGAGAGCCAAGAGAGCAGGATGGCCAGCATCCGTGCAGAGGCTGATAAAGTCTACACTTTCACAGACAATGCCCCCAGTCCGTCTATTGGTGGTTCATCGAGACTCGATTCGAGTCTAGCAGCAGACGGAGGCAGTAAGAACGACAGCCCTGCCTACTCCGATATCTCAGACGCCGGGGATGATGGAGGGTCTTCTGAGTGTCGCTCAGATGGACTCAGGTCCAAGTCCAGCTCCTCGTCTTCCTCCGAGGTGAGCTCCAATAGCAACTATGCTAACTCTAGTAAAACCCCTCCCACAGCTTTGAAGGAGCCCCAGTCCCCATACTTTCATGGCTACGATCCCTACTACCTGCAAGGGTACATGCAGCCGGACAGGCAGAGCAGCGGGGCTGTTGCTTTCCATAAAAACTCTCCTCACGACAGCAAAGGGAAAGACAGGAAAGAGGACATTAAAGACGACGACAAAAATTCCTCCCATGAGTTCTCAGATCCTAAGAAAGGTGACGGGCCTCCTCAGTCTCAGCTCCAGCTGGCAATGAGTCAGACCCAGACGGCCTTGGCCCAGTCCCTTTACTATGGTCAGTACTCCAGAGGACTGTACATGGACCAGAAACTTCTACTGGCTTCCAAATGCTGTGACCAGACCCTCACTGCCAAGCAAAGGGTACAAGGGTTGAGGGACACTGACGATGTTAAACATATGGTTGGGGTTTCAGCCAGTGGGGCCTTGCTAGGTAAAGGCCCGGATGGTGCTAAAGGTTGCTGTTCCAAACCGGTGCTTTCCTATGTGGAGATGAGTGAAAGGGGAGAAAGGGGGCAGAGTCTGGGCGTAAAGGTGGTGCACAGTGGCATAGTGGACCAGCACCAGGTCTCAATGAAAGACTGTGATGACATCAAGTCACCCTCCTCTTCCTCCTCTTCTTCATCCCTCCACAATCCAAACAGTCAGACAGATCTGGACTCAAATGTTTCGTTTTCCAGTGTAAGTTTCTCCCTCTGTTTATAACCCGCCGCCGCCGCTGATGGTGTTGTTGGTGTGCTTTACTGACTGCTGTTGAGTGTCACAAAGAGATTAACCTCACATTGTGTACAATAGGTGCTAATATCAAGGACCATGTGGCTTCTGTGCTGCTATAACTCTACTCTGACATACTACTTCAGTTGTTTCCAATGCAAATGTCTTTTAACGTTTAGAGTGAGATTTATTGGAGGAAATGTGTTTTTTCCAACTTTAGCTGTAAAAGAACAAAAAGCTTGTGCAGTTTTCGTACCAGTGTCATCCCTTTAACCGAGCCGTGTTGAAGAGGTTGCTCGTTTTTCCTCCAAATTGCTCTAAACTCTTCACTTAATCATGTGTGAGACGCCACTCTGCCTCACATCTCACTGCTGAATGGCCGCCTGCTGTTGAAACGTCGTCATCCTTCATCAACATCCCATCCAGAGCCAGTGATAGATGGTCTGTCTATGGCTCTGTTCACTCAACTACAGTGTTTCCTCTATAGTCATTCAGCAGCGGTGGGCCACCGTTGAGAGAAATTGTCAAATGAACAGATGAGTCATAAATTACCCTTCGCTTGTCCTTAAAAAGCACTAAAGAGACAATTTGCTGATGCTTAAATAGAACGGTATCTAAGTTTAGCCCTCGCACCTGGCAATGTAAGCAGGACCGAGACGTGGACCGAAGTCGAGCCGACCCGAAAAATGGCTGCCACCCACCACTGTTAACAAAGAATTATAGGGGAAACACTGAACCAGCACCAACACTTGTCCCCATCAATCTAGTCCCCAGACGGCCCTGCCTGGGCGCACCGCCTCGCGCTCAGCAAATATTCAGAGCTTCAGAGTCAGCACGGGGAGAATGTCGAGGAGGGGGAAGTGGGCAGTGGGAAGGAGTGGGGCACTACCGTGGAGCCTGCTGGGGCCAAGATGACCTCAGGTGGCGTAAATGCTAAAAAACCCAGAGCTCACGGGCTCCAAGACTTCCTGCCCGTCACTGACACGGAGGATTCAGACCGACAGGAGGGGCTGGAGGACCAGGACCAGGAACCCACTGGAGGGCTGTCAGAGGAGTCTCACAATGCCAGGGCGGCAGTGTCTCCTCCCATGACCCCCCAGCAGCCCTACATCCAGTACCAGCACGCCTCCTACTCTCCCTACCTGGCGATGTGTGAGGGCAGCGGGGGCTCGTACAGGGGGGTGTCCCCAACGCTGGTCCACAACTACCCAGGTAACAGGCAGACATCAGCTGCCTGCATGTTTAGACTAAATGTACTCATAAATGCAGAAACGTAATGTAACATCTCATCCCTACGATATGAAGCCAAAGGGAAAATACCTGCATTTTATGTAATGGCCAGTAGAGGGCAATGATGAAAAATAATGCACAGCTTAAAGGGGCAGTATTATGTGTTTCCAGGCTGTTAAACTATGTTAGTTTTGTACCATAGTTATGTAAAAATGCTGTCAATATGACTTCCTAAATGAATGCCTTGAAACCGGGCCTCTGTCTCTTTAAAATCTCCTGGTCTTTCTGAAGCTCCACCTTCAGGAAGTAATCAACATGGCTCCTTTATTAAAAATAATAGGGGAAAATAATCTAGTTTTAATGATAAGAGTAAAGATTTTGGCTAAATTTGAATTGATTTTAATCACAATTCAAACTGTTGTACATCCCTGTTATATAGCGGGAATGCTTTAATTTTACCTTTGTATTGTTGACTTTAATCTTTTAAATTCATTTAAATAATCTTTATACCAAACAAAATCAGTGTTTTGCATATTTTTCTGTAGGTTTTGTTTGGATGCTTTCAACACACTGATCTGTTTTTTCCACAGTTCTGTGTGTCTAGGCCTGTCGCAATAAGTAATAAATCAGTAAATCAATTAATCACATAATAAATTAAAACAGTATAAATAATTTTCATTTGCATGATTTATTGCTTTTCTCTTTTCTCTTTCTACCAAAAAGTCTCCAGTCTGTCTTTTTTTAAGGACAATTTTGTTTACAGAGACTTGATAATTCATTGTATTTGTAGTTACTTTCGTTTTGTTTATTTATTTAGGCTAAAAACCAGTTCCAGTGTTAAATGTTCATTAGAATTTAAAGTTTACTTGTATTATTGCATTATTATGTCTTAGAGTTTCAAAACAACAATATTATCATTTATTGCAGTAACTTCTGGGACAATTTATCGTCCAGCTAAATTTGTTTGTTCCTGCTTTGTGTTTCGTTCTCCAGGTTTCCACTATCCTCTGTATGGAAAGACGGCTGGCAGAGAGGAGTCGGAGGTGACTCCGCCTGGCAGAGGAGAACCGGCCAGCGGCAAGCTGATCGGTGACTCTTCGTCCTCCTCCTCCTCCTCCTCCTCCTCCGTGGAGCTGCTGCAGCAGCCCAGCCATCACTTCCATGGAAAATCCCCTGCTGTGAGAAAACGCTCGCTTCCTTCACGGCCACACTCACACTGCGCCGCTCCTCTGATGTTTGTTTTTCCTTCACATGTTGGCTCTGATGGTTACTCTGACAGAAACCCCCACAGCGAAGGATAAAAGAAAGACAAACACGACAGGAAGCAGATGTTTTATCTGTTCTTGAAAAAGTTAATTCTAACTTCAAGCAATTAGGCTGACATTTACTGCATAAACACCAGGCCTGATTAAACATATGCCTGGGATCAAGCATCTTTAATTTCAAACATAAACTCTTCTTCCATGAAGAGCCTCTGTACATCCAGGGCAGCTGAAGTTAAGACTTCTGGATTAATTTCACTTTTTAAAAATTCTGTGGTTTTTATCAGAAATTATATAGATATACCCTTGGATGGACAATCTGACGTGTTACAAAAAGTAAAAAATCACCAGAAATGCAGAAGCTAACAGTGGTGGCTAATGCGCTAATAGCAAAGCTAGCTGTTCGTTTTGTCGTTATTGCTAACTTTGCTAGCTTTTTCTGGACAGATTCTAAATTACTTGACAGTTTTAACAAATATGTAAAAAACATTTATTTTTAAATGTTACATACTGCAGCTTTAAACATCATATATTTATAACTTAACATGATGATCCTTCACCAGCATGACTCAACGAATCGCTGAAGGTTTAGAACCGGTTCCAGTTCTGACTTTTGTCTTGAGCTCAGAGACTTTAACCTTTGACCCGATGTGACTCAGAAAAGCCAGAACAAGCCGAGTGTTTGTCTGTTTTCTGCCCAGCCTGGTGAGAAGGGTTCGCCTGAGGAAGACAGAGACATCGAACGGGAGAGGAACCACTTGTCGTTTGCTCGACACCTCCACACACACCATCACACACACCTGGGTATGAGCTACAACCTGATGTCCGGGCAGTTTGATATCTACCAAGGTACAGAGCTGCTGCTTCTTCTGACCTGGTCACGCATTTTAAAGGACGCAGCTTAAATTCAAAAGCATCTTTTATTAATCCAAAAGTGAAATAAAATAGTGACAGAAACACAGTTCTGCTTTTTTTTGTACTAATTCCTAAGATAAAAAAGCACAAAAATGTAAATGTGAACAAATCCTGCTTAACAAAGAAATTTTGTAGCTAACCTTGTCTTTTTATTTAAGTTTCTCTGTAATATTGTTTTTTACTTCAATTTTGTCTTATCATAGAAATTAAGACTCAGAATCTCTAAATGTTCTGCAGCAAAAACATCTAGTCAGTGTAAGATGTGCAATTTGGGATCAAATTAATATCCTGATATCTACTGTGATCTTTGGTGATAACGATATATATCATGATCTGTCTTAGTGATAAAACTTACAACAGAAATAAAGAAAAAAAATCACATACCAATTAAGTGGAATGTATATAAATGTATTAAAACTTTTTTTAGGTCGTTTTTGTGGATGTTATTTGTATGAAATGTTTTCAGCTGTTTCCCATTAGATTCTAAATCTCAATAGTGAGAGTGACATGGGAACAATTATTCCTGTCACAATAATACATTTTACTGGTGATAAATTATCCCAGAAGTTATTGCGATGAACGATAATATTACTGTTTTGAGACTAAAATAATGATGGCATAATCATGCAAGAACACATTCATTCTCAAAGATCAATAAAATTTATCTTCTAATGAACATTTAACACTAAAACTGGAAAATGTTTTAAATACACAAATTAATAAACAAAACAACAGAAATAATAAATAATAATGAAGTCTTTGTAAACAAATGTGTCCTTTAAATAAAGATCTAGTTGAGACCAAAGCACCAAACTGAAAATTTTATCGTCCAGTTTTTGGTAGAAAGAGAAAAACAATCATGAAAATGGAAATGACTGAGCTCATTTTAATTCATCATGCAATGAACTGATTATTGATTATTGTGTCAGGCCTACAAGTTTTATTTCAGGATGTTTCATGTTGTGGTAAATGTCCAAACTCAGATTTTCTTGTTTTTTATGCTTTATGTTTTGCAGGTCTGAGCTCCAGGTCGCTGGTCTCCAGCCAGCAGGTGTCGGGTCATTCCTCAGCAGGTGAGACGGAAACTGAACCAGAAAAACTTCTCACTTCAATACACGGCATGTTTACAAGGCTGGAAAACTGATGACACAGCACATGTTACATAGCTATTCACCATACTGTCAAAAAAACAAAAACAAAATAAAAATCATTGCCGTGTCAAAATTAAAGAAAACAACATAGACATTTTTATTTTTTCATGTTTAAACCATGACATAAAACATGTAAATGGATTATTTTAAGATGTTCTGGATGAAACTGCTCTTCTACAGTGGCAGAAGTTCCATTATTTAAATGCAAACAGAGAGTAAATGATGTTGAGAACTGTCTTAATTAATCTAAGTGTTAACCTTTTCCTCTCTGGAGAAAATCACCTTCTGAGTAAATGATCCTCTGTCTGCAGTGTTTTCTGTTGCTTTGTTTGAAAGTGTAAAATAATGCAGAGGAAACCTGCCTGGCAGTTCCAGAGCACAATGTGATGATTATGTAACCCTGCAAAGACTGCAGCTACCTGGAAATGGTGGAGATAGAAGAGATTAGCTTCGTTTTCTCCACATCCTAACTCACCAGATTTGATGCATTTGCTGCAAAGTTGCATCATCACATAAAAAAATCTTGTAAACAAAATATTTTCACCATATACGTTGTATATTTTGTCAATATTTTAGATTAAAATGTGGTTAATTGCAGGCCTGCAATTATCTTGATTAATAAAAAATCTACGGGGTTTTCTGAAGTATGTGTTTAAAATAACGCATCCAAATATAATTTAGTTTCTCTCTTTAATTACAAACTCTATTTCAATAATCTCGGTATTAAAATAAATCTAACACTTGGGAGACGCAATCAGAAAAGTAATTATCACTGCAGCTGCTGCAGTTTCAGAGAAAAGGGGGAAGAAATGTAAAATAATTTGGAAGGTTTTGTCCTTCACCAGGATTTGTTTTTATTATTCATTATATCAGTGTTTTAGAAACTATCTTTAATTTTTCACCCAGTTATAATAAATCAACAAGAAACTGTTACATTTGACTCAAATTGAAATTTATTTTTTGGAACAAACAAAAACGTCTGACCTGCAAACCTGGGATGTAAAGTCAAATACTCAAATTCTTTCTATCAGCATCTAGCCAAGAAGTTGGTATCTGTGGCGTTTCCATGGATACCAAATATGTTTTCACAATTTGACCCCTGTCACAGATTTTAATTGAGACTTCAGAATTAATTTTATTTGTTTTGTTAATTTATTTTGGATATTTTGTTTCAACTAAAAGTTTCAGTGTTAAGTTTAGAATTTAAAGTTTATTGATCTTTCAGAATCGTTTTTTTCTTTATTGTATTAATTAAAAATAATCTCAAAACAACAATATTATCGTTAATCGCGATAACAAATTTATCACCAGTAAAATTAGTTATCTTGACGAGCCTACCCGCCACTAGTTTTTGCACTTTGATTCGAGGGTTATGCGTATTTTCTCTTAAAGAGCTTTTTGGTGTGTTATCATGTCAGATCAGAAGATTCTCTAAAGTCAGGATGAATAAGAGCAGAAACCCTCACAGCTTCATTGAGCATGTTTCTTCTCTCCCAGAAGGTTTTTCCCGCTGAACGTAACTCTGACTGGTTTCTCTCTGAAGTCAAGCAGAACTGAATGTTCCAAACACCCAAACATCTTTATTTTTTCCTCCACAGACAGCGAAGGGAAGAAGTAGAACCATGTGACCGCGTCTCGCATGAGGGATGGCAGTTTTATCAGACATCAATTCCTTGGTGTGGAATAAGCTTCGCCTCGCTGAGAGGCAGGGAACAAACAAACAGAGAAACCTCTTTCATTTCGTACTGATGACATCCACCGGTTTTATAACAGAGGAGCAGATGAAGCGGCGGGGGACAGATCGCAGGAATGAGACTTTCTTTTTTTTTCCTTTTTTTTAAAAAGCGGGGCTTCTTGTAAAAAGCGAGATGTCATTGAATTGAAATGTTGTGTATAAGATGACATCCTAGAGCCCCGTGCACTCAGCTTTACCTCTGCTGTTGTGTTTAACTTTATAAAATGCACATTTATTGTAGTGTAATATAATGACGATATGACTGAATGTAAAGGTAATAACTCAAACTCACTGTTCTTTTTTTTAAAGCCCCGTTGGGACAAAAACAGCATTAGGAAGCTAAAAGTGTATAATTATTGTTCTCATTCTGATTATTGAAGTGGTCCTCCCTCCTTCATAGTGCTGACGCTACATTTGTATAACTAACCTGTACTTGAGTGTAACCATGTTGATTGTATTGTCTTTATGTGGGAGTAAAACCTTCACTTCGACCTACCCAGTGCCATTTACCAACCCCAGTGGTGTAAATATATTCTGTACAGATTTATGGCAGAGCACCAACATGCTCACTCTGTTGATCACCATGCGGGGGGCAAAGCAGGCGCGCCCAACAGGAAGTAAAACCACTCACCTGTTTATTTCCCTCATCAGCTCAGTTTCTGTTACACATTTTATCAAAAACTTTTGTTTCAAGCAAAACCTCATGTTTATACACACTTTTTCACAATTAAGTTCAGGTGAAAAAGCATTTAATCTGAAAGAAAAATACATTTTGTACTGAATTATCAAAACATCAGATATCAAATTTAAGTTGTTTTTTTTTTATTGTGCTTTGATGCATGGTAGTCCAAATTTAAGCTAACATCATAAAACGTTTCAACTGCTAGCCTGAGAGCTAGCTGTTTTTGCTAATATGACATGGATGTGATGACGTTTACTGAAATAAATGTTAGTTCAGCAGAAAGATAAAGGAACAATGTATTTGTTGTAATCTAAATTAAAATGAAGTCAGCAATATTTTTAGGAGAAGTTGGGATGGATTGTTTCAAAATCGTTTCAAAATCTACAGGTCCCACTGGCAGAGCTATATTAGCTCACCTGTTAGCATAGCTGGGAGCATGTTAGCTGTGCGATTTTTGGCTACAACATTAAAATATGTTAAAATAATAATAGAAACTATACATTTTATTCATCATATTTATTTAAATGTTTGTTTTTATGTTAGTAACACTGAACAAAACTAGATTTGGCTAGCTATTAGCTTGCAAGCCAGAGGTGTTCGCTAACACAAATAGATCACGTAAGACTCTTGTGTATATTTTCAAAAGAACATTTAATTTTAATAGGAGGTTGACAGTTTGATATTTAGGTGTTTTCTGCAGCTAAAACTAATCATGAAAGAAAAATATCAACAGCTAATTAAAGCTACTTATGCTACATACAGTAAATTAGCCATAACAATACAGATTAGCAGGTGCTAATTACGGTTACACATTATTTCTCTTTGTTTTAAACAAAACGGCATTATTTCAACTAAATAAAAAATATTCATATTTTGCGGTCAGTGTTTTAAGAAATTTAATGTTTTGTGATAAATGTTATGAAGACGATTACATTTAATTAATTCAGTTAAGTTAGATTCAGTTTACACAGTGTCAAATCACAATGAATATTGTCTTATGGTACTTTATATAAAACCAACAGGCCCAATTAAAATCTAATTCCTTTTATCTCAGTTGCACTTTTGTTCATGTTTGTTTCAAAACAATTCTGTTCCAAAAAGTCAGATTGCCATTTTTATTAGTAATTAAACTTTCTTCAACAACATGTTAAATGATGATAATAATAAAATTAGATTAGATAGATCAAGACAGGCAACAGTTAGAGAAACATTTCCCTTTATCAATTAAAATATTATAATTTGTAAACTATAAAATCCTAGTTTGTCTTAATTTTGAACTTGTTTTAATCTAAATTAGTTTTTGTTGTTTCATTTCTTCCTGGCATTGCATGCTGTGTTTTTAGTATCACTGATGTGGACAAAATGTAGCCCAAACATTAAGTTTTAACCTCATTATAAAGTTTATTAAAAAACTTAAATAAAAGTCAGTGTTAAACTGATATGTTTACAAACAGATCAGGGCATTTTTCTTTAGGTAAACTAGGAATTATTTTGACCAAAAACCAAAAATGTCACTTCGTTGTTTGTTACAAGACAGAGTTTAATGCTTCGATATCTTGTTCCTATAAATGTGTAAATTGTTTGTTAGAACATTTACATGCAGCAGGACTGTATTTTTCCAGCTCATGAAGAAAAGTTTTTAAAAACACGCTATTTTGATTTTTTTTTTTTTCTTGGTTGCAGCTTAACCTGAGCAGGTTTGGAGATGTTTTATTTTCTTTACTTATTAAGTGATAATTAGCATGTTATAGAAAATAATGACTAACTTAATATCTGATAATGGTAAATGGATGCACAAAGTAACTATGGTACACATCTGTGTCGTTAATGAGTGTGGTGGATGTTTTCCCCGTTTTCTGCTCCCAGCAGAGCCTCTGATAAACACAATCAGCTTTTACCTCTGGTGTTGTAACACTGCCAAACTTTCAACATAATTTTATCTGACCAAGTTGGTCTACAATTATTTTGCTTAAAAAAGCCTAAATAACTGGATGGTCATAAATCTTGTCATTTAAAACATCTGGATCAAACTCTTTATTAAATATTTGGCCAGTAGCTGGTTTACAACTCCTGCTGGACGACTGTAAACACAACGTTAGCTCGCTGACAGCTCACTGTTTCTGCAGCACTTTGGTCCTTGCGGATCTCCAAACTCGAGGGACATACCGAATGTTATTTTAAAAATTAAGCTCATGCATTTACAAACAGCAACAACGTAAAAACAGCAGAACAAGGCTGAGAACAAGCAGCCCGAAGCCCCAGCATTTCTATCAGCGGCTCTGCCTCACCAACACAACACCTTACCTTCATAGTTTCAGTGCTCATTTTATTACTTGAATTTAGCGCGATGGACTCTGTTTACAAACTTCAATCTACTTTTTGGAGACACTATTGTTGTCTCATAGAGGCTGCTTGTTATGTTCAGTTCATCCGCCTGGTTTAACCAGTAAATAACGCTCAGAAACTGTATAAACATAAGTCCTGCTGTTGCTTTTTTATACTGTATATGCCTTAATTCATATGGTTGGCAATCATGATTAAAGGATGTTTATATATACACTGGTTTGTATTTATTTTCTTCAAATTTAAGTGTTTACAGAACGAGTTACACACTCTTCTCAGAGGAAGATGAGATTTCACCTGTTTTTATGTGTAGCAGCTGAAACACAAATGAAACAGGAAAATTAAAGCTTCGCTTTTATGCTCAGCTCTTTCTTAGCTGTTGTATTAAATGCATATATTTTATACATTTAATAAAAAAAAACAATACTAAACACAATGCAACAAAATATACAGTAATGCCACAGATATGCAGTACACATATGCAGTATTTTTTGGGGGGAAAAATACTTTTAGGAGAACCGTAGTTTTACTTTTATTTGAGTAATATTATTATGAATTTTTCACTCCTGCTTGTGTGAAATTTCTGCATTTCAAACATATTTTGACCAAAACTGTATCCGACGCAAACCTATAATTTATGTCAGAGTGAGACTTCTTGTTTGTAGACAAGCTTTGTTATGCTAACATTTTTTTATTTGCTGATCCCCTTTTGTGCCAATTGGAGGTGAAAAGGGTAAATACGTATTTTAAACTCTTAAATAAATATATGCAACACCTACTGTAAATATGAATTTAATAAGTTTTATCTTGAAAAAAATATATATTTGATTTTTTTTTCTTTTACCTGAATTTGTTGTTTTGTAATTGTTAATTTTTTTAGTTTAGTCTTTTGAGAATGACTTTATATGAAATAGCTTTATATGCTTTTGTGTTTTCGATGTAAAATATTAAATCAGGAGTTATGATCAGTGGCTGTATTTGAGTACCGTAGCCTTTTTACGTTACTTTTTTACTGATTCAATGTATGCAGTCCCGCCTCCAACCGGCAGAGGCGCTGTGGAGCGCCTCCTTCATTTTCTCCGCTTTTAAAACAGGATGGGTGGCGCCAAAGCTTGACAACAAAGCGGTTGTTTGATGTCGTAACGGTCGGTGACGCTCTGCTTTTTAATTAAACACCAACTGTTAACAGTTACAGCTCAACAATTTAACCCTAAATGAAACCGACGACGGGAAGACGGAGTTTGTCACTTCGACGTCGTTTTTTCCTTCTTTGAAGCGGAGCTGATGTCAACATGGCTGCGAAGTCTGACCAACTTCTCATCGTTGTGTCCATTCTGGAAGGTGAGCTGGGTTTAATGGGATAAACGGGGACAGTTAGAGCTCAACCTGCAGGTGTTTTTAGTTTCTTTCGGTGGTTTTAACTCTGTTTCTGGGAGATAAAGTGTCGCGTTAGCAGCTTAAGTCTGACTGTTGGGTTCGGGTAAACAGTTAAGGTGGGATGAACAGTTCACCGGTTTTTAGCCTTTTCAGTTCTAAATAAACAGTTTTCCTGTTTCTGGTTACAGCGAATGTCTTAAAACAGCTGAATAAATCAGGGCTGCATTTCATTTATAAACATTCCTGTTAGCCAGCATTCATAGCTGCTGGCTGGCAAAATTAAAAAGTTTCACTTAGCTTAGAATAAACCTTTCATTTGGGAAAGTCACAGTATTTCAGCAGAACACAGATGGACAGAAATGCAGTGACTCAAAGTATTCAGCCCATTGGATGTTTTACTCTGATTGTTTTTACAAATTAGTCATGATAAACAAAATTTAGCTTTTTGACAAACAAATAATAATAATAATAATAATAAAGCATTTTAGCGTCAATATTAAAGCCAATTTTTACAAAATGACAAAAATATTTTACATAAAAAAGGTGATTGCATAAATATTTATGCAGCAGCAGGGCCGGATTTAAAAAGATGGGGGGCCCTGGAGCCAGTTTTGGTGCCCTATCTACAAAGGAAAAAAAAAATTAATAATGCAAATTACAGTACATTAATAGACATGATATAATATGTCCATCACCAATAACTCCATGTTGTTTTCAAAGAAATCAACTGTTACTTAATACTTTTTCAAGTATTTGAATGTTGTTTATATTCATAAAAAATTCTAAAATATTAATTCATCTCCTCTGATTTGGGTATATAATTTTTATTAAGGTAAACTCATTCAAAATAAATAAAATCAGTTTTCCTCCATCCTAACCAACGGCCAGACAGAGATTTAAGGAGGAGCAGCAAAAGCAAAAGAGGTGGATTAGCAGAGCTTGGTGTCATCCAGGACATGTTGGAGCTGTTAGCAGGTCAGCAGCAGTCAGAGGCCTCTTCAGATTTGTTGGAGGACTGACTGCTACAGGAAATCACCATTAACGACTCTCTGGAGACAGCTGGATGATGTTAGTGATGACAACATTTAGTTTCCCTTTGGGTTCAATGAAGTGTTTTTAATTTAATTGAATCTTTGATGTTGAAAGACTGAAGTGACTGAGTTGTGTTTATGCCAGCTGGTGACAAAGATCCAATTAAAAAATTGCAGCTTGTTGTTAGTCATTAGTGGTTTGTCTCTTGATGTTCAGACTTATTACTGGATCTTTGAATTGAAGATGAGTGAAAAAAGGAGCAGGGCTTGGAGAAATGTCCATCAGAATGCTGGGAAATCTGGGAATTATGAAGAAATGAATTGATACTTCAATTAAATTTAACAAACTCGTCATTTAGGTCGGCATTTTCCGAAGAGCCCTCGCCTCAGTCTGGTGGTCCAGGCGAGCTTCGACGGCGAACATCTGGAAACGGATCCAGTGGAGCATCGAGAGCAGCCGCAGTTCAGCACCGAGCTGGCCTGGGAGCTGGACCGCAAGACGCTGCATCAGCACAGGTGTCCCTGCGTGCTGTCCCTCTGTCCCTCCACTCTGTCCCTCCATGCTGACCCTCTGTCCCTCCATGCTGACCCTCTGTCCCTCCACTC